>NC_056729.1:907885359-908010359 GCF_019279795.1 Protopterus annectens
GCATTCATTTGAACTGGTCTGGGTGCTCTCTTTTGCACAACAATTTACATTTAAAATAATTTGGCTTATTAACAAAAGTGAAACAGTAACTGAGAGATTATAACCTGGTAATCTAGGATGAAATGGTTTAATACCCTGAGCCAGGACATAATGCTGTCATACAAGAGAATATTACCAGCCTTTCCTGGAATTTAAAGGAAACTTCCACCTTCTCCTGCAGTTTAACTCAGCTCTTAGGGTGCTTTTATCCATATAATGATTCCAGTACAGTGTATGTACCTGGAACCTCCCTGCACTTTATAAAACTTTCATTTGATTTCTTCACTTTAGAATCAACGGAAGGAAAGTACCACCCACCTTTTTTAAGCTTAACTTCTCACATAAGCTGCAGAGGAATTTGTCTACACCTGAATGACATATCACAGACACAGAGAAATGTGTAGTCATGTACTACTGACAATCTTATATGGTTAATAAGTTCTGCTGTTGGGAACTCAGTCTGCTGTAAACAAGACAGAGAGGTGTGAAACTGTTTTCTATTGTCTTTACTGCAGAGAGAAAAAGAACATATATTGATTCACAGCTGCTTCCAATGTAGACATGCCTTTCAATGCAAAACAAAGCAATTAGATCAGTCAATGGTTGCCTCTTCTTTTGACAAATTTACATAACCAGCATCACAGTATTGAAATGCTAAGCTTTAAACGTTAAATGTTTGTTGTTTATACCACTTTACATTTTAAGGCGACTTGAACGCAGTATCAACGATGGCTGTGACATTTACAGAAAAGTCAGAATTTTTTTTTTGTAATTCTTGTAAAGTTACAGCACATTTACCAAAGTGTAGGGGGAGGGGATGTCAATTCATCTTGGACTACAAAAAGATGCTTTGAGCAAAAGCCTGCAATTTAGTAACTGTTTTGGTTACAGCTGTATAATCCCCTAGTATACTGTAAAGGAAACCCTGACACACACACACACAAGAACCATTCAAGAAGTAAAAGAAGCAGCCCTGTTACAGACAGTATATAAGATGACAGCAGCTAATACTAATCGCATTATATGTCAATGGCATCATAATACACTACTACTTCCTTATATCTAGTATGACTCCCATAAAGCAGACTTGAAATGGATTATGGGAAAGAGAAAGACTTGAAGAAAAATAAGATCACATTGATATGTCAAGTTCCATTGACAGCCATTTTTAGAAAACATATACATTTTTTATAAGAAGCAGGGAGAGTGATTCTGATGTGTTAAAATAGCTCAGAAGACAGAGATGGAGTGAAAATTTTATTTTTTTAGTTCTAAGGTGAAGTTTTCCTTTAATGCATATGTGTATATGTGTATGTGTGTCTGTGTGTTTGTGTGAATGTTGGTATGCATATGGATATTTGTGTGCACACTCAAATGTATGCTCATTTGAATATAAGAAATTACTCAAAGTGCATTTACTGTGGGCAAGTGAACACTGAAAGACATTGAAACTCAGATAGAGTAATAAGGAAGTTAGAAAGTTTGTTGTTTGGGTGATCTAGGCCAACGACTCTGCTCAATGTGTTGCTCAGTTTGAAGCCTGTTCTTGGGTGTGGATAGCAAAGACCCTTACTAAGTGCAGCAGTGTCTCTTTCTTATTTGAGTTGAGGCTGAGCTTCACTTAGCAAATTGCTAGTTTAATCATATCTGTGTGCCTTTTTATAGGTTAATCTGTTTGGTACCAGTAGTGTGATGTGAAAGACCATAATCCTGCTGGTCATCAGATTTAATACTTTAGTCTTTTTGATGTAAGGTACCTTAGTGGTGGGCAGTGAAGTGGATCAAAGCACCATGACCCTTGTCAACCATATATTACATACTAAGTAGCAATGACACACCTAAAACAGCATACATTATACACAATGGTATCATATAAATTTGAATCATATATTTGTAGGGTTGGCCAGTCCTAGACAGCAAACACTCTAGCTTGCAGTACCTCTTCATTGTCTGTTTAAGCTTTTGTTCTCAGTAAAATAGATTAGGTTTAGCAGTGAGGTTTCTATAATCTAGCAACATTAGGTTTATGTCTCATGATTTTGACCTGCAGATAGTTTCTGGGAAGCCTACCCCCAAAACCTTAATTACATCACAATGTGGAATGCTATTGATACTCAGAGGGCTGTATTTAACTGTTAGCACCTGAACCAACTGGTCTGCAGTCAAGAAAAAACTTGCTAGATGCCCAGAAGTTAGAATACTCTATCTTGTTCTAATGTTTTAAACAGACTTAGACAAATATGACATCTATTATCTCTGCTCATCTTGAACTCGTTCGCTAGACAACTCTGGCTGAACTGCATCTGCACTCATGTACAACCTGCATCTCTGCCTTAACAATGGTAAAATTACTACCCTTCTACCTAATAGAGACAGCCTGGTAGACAATGGAAAATGACTGACCCTCATCAGAGGAATAATTGAAATGGAATGTTCATATTCACTAACAAGTGTCATTTAATTCTAGTCCATTGGAAAATCTAACTGTTGTCATGCTCCCAATATTCTACCTCTAACAAAACAATCTTACCATAGCACTCTGAAAAGAGCTATGCTTGAGTTAATACAAAGTAACACATCCTCATCTATTTCCAAAAAAAAGAGCTCTTGTGCTCCTAATAAAGTGTATTCAAAAAGTAGGAATCCTGGAGCCCATGCCAAATTTTGAAATGTGAATTGGGGTTCCAGCACTGTTGAATTTAAGAAATTTACATGAACACCAAATGCCAGTGTAAAATATCTAACCAATGGTATGGCCCATTCAAATGAATGAGCCTTACCATTGTAAACAATACTCCAGTTGTATGCCAGCTGGTACTGCAGGAAGTACATGACAGAA
This sequence comes from Protopterus annectens, assembly GCF_019279795.1. Lineage (NCBI taxonomy): Eukaryota > Metazoa > Chordata > Ceratodontiformes > Protopteridae > Protopterus > Protopterus annectens. Next base: position 907,888,238 of record NC_056729.1, read on the forward strand.
AGACTTGTAGCCTGCAATACCAGTACCAGCATAAAGGTGGAGATGTAGTTCAGGATGTGTGTTTGTGGTTGGGGAGGGCAGCTTAGGATTGCGCATGTGCTTGGTAGACTACTTGCACAATTCATTCCTTTCTTAAAACTGTGTAATTATTCCAAAGGGCAACTGATCAACTGATCATAGTTAAGTACTAGGATAGCTGGATAGTGGACATGATCTCCATTTGGCAAAGCCATATTGTTATGGGTCTAGAGCATTAATATTTTCATATCAGTGCTTATGAAATAACTATATATATATATATATATATATATATATATATATATATATATATATATAAATGCATACATACTCTACATGGTTGTGTGAATTACACTTTTTAAGCTGATGGAGCTACGAGATCCTTCATGGAGGGGCATAACAATAGCCATTTTCTATGACTCAGAAAGTTGCCTGTGGCTATGCTTAAGTTGAATAGTTTTTGGAGGGATTCAGAGAGGGCATGTTTGGTATTGCTGGTTAAGCAGCCAGGTATATTATCATGACCCCCCAGAGGTGGTATTTTAAGATTTTGAGAGAATACAGTTAAGACATGTTCCATAATAGTTTTGTGGGAATGGAAGGACTCCAGAATTTGTGTAACTTCAATAACTGCTTTTGTCAGAGTTGTAGGAAGGCCAGCTGGTGCCCTTGTCAATCCCTCAGTTGATGGTCTTCCCGCAGAGTTGCAGAGATAAGGACAAAAAATAATTCCTCTCAACAAAGTGCTAGTATGTTTTTGCATAATAGCTCTTTCACTGTCTGAAACATTTTTCAAAAGTATTAGTAAAGATATACTAGCTCTATGCTATGGTTCTTACACATACATAAACACATAGAGATACAACACACTTCCACATATATGGCAAGCAAATCATTTAAATGTCTGCAATTTCAAATATGGCTGCTTAACTGCTGATGTCACTGTCATACCTAGCTGTCCAACAAAAGCAACATAGCTTGCAGAGACTAATTGGCATGTATTCAACAGTGCTGACTGTACCCCTAACAGCTTGCATCTAGGTCAGTTTTCTCCTTTGCCCTTCCCTAGCTATGGCTTTGGTTTCTGGTGTAAAGTTGGCACAAATTAATCTGCAAGTATATTAGCGATATTATTAGGATCATAGTGGGTAATACTCTTTTTCATTAATTCAGTGCATTGCTGATTATTATTTCTTAATCATCTGAAAAGGATTTATGACTGTTATTGATTGAGGAAGCTAATTTTAATTTGTTTTCCACTATGATCTTCTTTATGGTAACTTTCAGATTTTGCTAAGCTTTTTGACAGTGTGTTTAAAGTATTTATAATTTTATATATTATAGAGCAGAATTAGCTTTTTCTCTTTTATTATATAACATAATAATGTTGCATTCCACCAAGATGATTTATTTTGATGTTCTCCAGTATATTTGGTACAGATTGCAACAGCCTGGTTTATGCTATTTCTAAGACTGGAGTGCTTTAATTTTATTGTATTTATTTATTGTTAGTTGACTGGGTTACTCCCACTAGATTAGTGACCTCTTTTCATAGGAGACCCATGGTAGTACTGATATTAACAAGAAATTGGTCCAGGGCAAATTGGAACTTCTCTTACTCTTGGTAGTCAGGGGAAGACTTTGTGTGTTACATATCCTGACTTCCTGTTTCTAAGCACACAGGCAGCCAGGAGGAACAGGTAGAAAACATGGCTGATTCAGCTTTTGCTAAAAATGGAGTGAAAGTTGCTGAAAATGTAGCATCTCTACCAGAGGTTTTTTTCTGATGATGTGGGTGCAGAAAAAACAGTGACATTGGAGGAAAAGTAGATTTTAGCTGTAACAGAGATGGATTCAGAGGAAAACTTTTAGAGGAGATTGTTTGAAGGAGAGACAGTTACCTCTGAAAAATTCATAATTACAATCCTCCAATCGGGGGGGGGATTATTTGGTTGATATGGTAAACCAAAGTGAGCAAGAAAGTGGAATAGCAATTTCATGGAGTGACATCATGGAATAAATAGAAGATGAAAAAGGAGAAGAAGAGACTATGCCAGAAAAAGTTCCGGAGACAAAAACTTATGCACAAACTGTTGGAAAAGGAGCAAAGAAGAAATAAAAGAAATAAAAAAGAAGTATACAGTACATGTGAGCAGTAAAAAAGAAGAAAGTATGGACAGATATGAGGTTTGGGACTCTGTCATTGCACCTCTGGATGTCGAAGCAAAAAGGTAAGAAAATGTATTTTAATTAACAAAGAGACTTTTTTATGACTTGATATTTGAGACTGGACAGACCATGGAAAATATTTGTGTGCATATGAACAAAAGAAAAATATTTATCCATGGTCAGAATATGTGGTGCAAGGTTTTTAGAGACAAACAAAAAAGAATAATGATACAGTTTAGAACTGAAGTTGAAACAAAAGAACTGAAAGTACATTTGTTAGCTATATGTAAAGAAGTAATGGACACTACAAAAATATATGATGAAAGAGGTTATGGACTGGGGGATGGGAATGTGGAGTAATACTGAAAAAGGAAAATAATAATGTTATATATGTACCTAGTATTATTATTGCTCATGGTAATAGCAGTTTTGTGAAATACAGGGGTCAACCAAAGACTTGTTATTTTTGTGGGAAAAAAATATAATTTGATCAATTAATGTGATAAAAAAAGATGTTATTTATGTGGTACAACAGGGAATAATGCAAAAAGTGTGATTTAAAGTGCAAAAATTATGACAATATTGGCATTCATGGCTAGAATGTGAAATGAATGTGCAAAAAAATGAAAATGAAGTTATACAGGATAAAGAAATAGAAAATGTGTTATATAAGAAAATGTACAAAAATGTGACTGATAAAGAGCTTATACATGAAGTTAGAGAAAGTAGTAAGGAAAAAACAAAGAGAGGAGATAAGTGAGAAAGAAGCTGATTTGTGCACAGCAAGAAATAAAAATAATTTGAGAGGTAAAAGTTAAAGAAAGGCAAAGAAAATTTAAAAATATAATACTTGGAGAAAATATGAAAGGAAAGGGTTAAACATTTTATTATACTAACTGTTCTTAAAAGCTGAAAATATTAGCTTTAAATGTGAACAGTATGAAAAATATTAAGAGGAGAATAGGTATATTACAATGGTGTGCTGCAGTAGATGCACATATAATTGTTTTAGAAGATATCAGATTAACAGAGGAAGAAAGAACACAAACTTAAAAACTTTGGAATGCTGCAGTAGTTTGGAATATGGGGAAAGAAACATGCTCTGGCATATGTATATTATGTCAAGAAAGCATTAAAATATTAGATGTAACCATAGTGGAACTAGGATGAATTATGGTAATAGACTTGAGATGGAAAAATATGTATATCAAATTATAGCTTTATATGCATGTATAACAAAAAGAGAGAGAGAGAGAATGTTTAAAAATATTCTTGAATATGTTTGTGTAAATATGGACATTATGGTGGTGGGTGATTTTAATTGTAATTTAAGAAAAAAACAGAGCAATTGTGATGTTAAAATGGTTAAAAAAATATGAGAAGTGTGTGGGAGAATAACCAATGGACCTATAAAGGAATAAAATTAGGACAGAAATTGATTATGTTTTAATATCTGATAGTTTAAAAGTTATAAAAAAGGAATTATGTATGCTTGGTTTTTAGATCATGTGGCTATATATGTTAAAATACAGGAAAATGAGGAATATATAGGAATAGGAAATGAATAAAGATAATTAATAAAAATAAAATAGATTTAGAAGAGAAAAAACTTATGGAACTATGAAAAAAATCATATGAATATGAGAGAGTTTTATGGAAATGGACTCTTTGGTGGCTTAATTTTAAAGAGAAATATAAAAAGTGTTTTAGAATGTGTAAAGTAGAACAGAAGAAAAGAAAAAGAGAGAGATAAGATGTTAAGTCTAAAAACATTGAGAGACTTAGAGAAGAAAATTTCCTTTTATGAAAAAGAAAGAGAATAAAATGAATCAAATTAAAATTAACAACTTGTTATATCAACAAAAATATTGCTTACAAATAAAGAAAGAAGAGGTAGCGCCATATTTGAGTAAAATGATAAAATAAGGAAAAATAATAAGAGAATTAAAAAATAAGAAAGGAAAGCCAATACGACAGCAAGAAGGAATATATGAAATAATTAAATAATATGCATTGCAATTATTTGTTAAAAGAGAAGAAAACATAGAACAAATTTATAAAGATGAAAAGTTAAATAGTAAAGATAATGTGTATTTAGAACAAAAAATGGCTATGAAAGAATTGAATGAAATTCTAAATATAGTAACATGAATTCTGCAACAGAATTGGATGGAATTGAATATGGTGTGTATGAAGAAATGAAAGAGTGGCAAAAATAATTGTTATAGATGTTATGAATGACTGGCTATAATTGGAATTAAAGATAAAGAGATATGTACAGGAGTTATAAAATTTATATTTAAAAAGGAAATAAAGAGATAAAAACTGGAGACCTATAACATTAAAAGTATGTATTATAACATTTTTATGAGAATAGTAAGAAAAATGTTATAAAAATGGATGGAATATATGGCCAAAATGTATTCAGAATAAAAAGAAAAGGAAGTCAAGAGTTATTATGGATAATAAGAGAAATAGTTGATGATATCATAAATAAAAATGTAGAAGTGAAGGTTATGATAGGGGATATGAGTAAAGCCTATGATAATATTCAATATAAATAATTATGGGGAATTTTGTAGGTATATAACACAAGCAAAAACATTTTACAAGTAATAAAATCTGTTTATGAAAGGAACTATGTGAAACAAAATGTAAATATATGGATTGGGGATAGAAATATAAATAGAATGTGAAATAAAGCAGGGCTGCCCAGCTACTAGTGTAATTTTCTCATTAGTTATGAATATAATAGTGAAAGAAATTAATAAAATGTCAAGTAGTGGTGGTTACAAAATGATGAAGGAAGTAGAATTTCCAATAATGTATAATTATGGAGATGATATTGTATTAATTGTTACAAATAAAGAATGGATGAAAAAGTAAATGAAAAATTAAGTATACATTAAAAAAATGGTTTTAAGTATAAATAAAGAGAAAAGTAAAGCATTTGTTTTTTTTTTCTTTTTTTAAAAACAATTGTATTGATTTTGATTATAACAAACTTATAAGCAGTCACATAAAAGTGTATAAGATAATATAAATTACAAATTTAAGAATCAATCAAAGTGTTCCTCTTTCACTATTCTTGTATTATATCCTGTTAGTTATATTAAAATAAATGTTTCTCCTGTTTACTTTCATACTACTTCTTCCACAAATTTCCATCCTGTAATCTTGTTGTTTTTTAAATGCTACCTGTATAATATCTGTAATCAAAGACCAAATGTTATATGTATGTACTTAGAGCTTTTCTCCCTGGGCCTCTGCTGAAAAAGAGCTTCGGCTCAGTCAGATATACCCAGTCAACAAATGTAAAATAAATAGTAATATAAATAATAATAACATACATTTATCACATTTAAATATGAATATAAATTTAACAAAATCATATAAACTAAAGTATATACAAAGACATCCAGTATTTATACTTTAAAATACACTGTAATCCTCAGTTTGTAGCTTATTTCACAAATGAAAAGAGGAAAGTCAATTACATTTATGAAGGAGATTCATTCTTTTCCAACACATTTTGCATGTTAACCCACAAATGATGTCCATAATTCTTTCTAATTGTTCTAGAAATTGTGTTTTTTATCTGTAGATGACATATATCTTTTAATGTATTAGTAAACTCAGAAAATGTAGGAGGATATTTTGAGATCCAATTTTTCGTTATGGTCTTTCTAGCCAATGCCAATATGGTCCAAAGTAATGAATATTTTATTTTTCTAACACAATGTGGAATAGGCATATTAAATATAGCCAAAGATTTATTCAATATGCAATTATCTGAAAAGAGTGCTTGTAAAAAATAATTTATATTATTCCAAAAGGTGTTTAAAGTAGGACAATCAAAAAACATATGAGCCCAGTTAATATCTACACTAGATTTACATCTATTACAAATGTTTTGTTTTTTGTTGATTTTATCCATTAATTGTGGTGTGTAAAAAGATCTGTTCATAAATCTCCAAGTATATATTTTTCATTTCAAAGAAAAATATGTTTTCCCTTCTGATTGTAGTATATTAGCCTTGTCTTGCTCACATGGGAGATTATTGTTAATTGAGCTATAGTAGTTCCAGTAGTTATGTGGACAGCAAAATGTTTCTTCTCTCAGAACTCTGTAAATAAAGGAGAGATTACCTGAATAAGTATGTTTATGTAATAGAATTGAATTAAAGTATCATGAAAGTCATGTGATATAACTTATAAGAGGTGTGTTTAGAGAGTTTCACTTTTTTTCTGAAGAAGTTCATGAAGAACAAATTTGAACAAAAGTATTAAAGAATTGTGTTCGCGCCTTCATTCCATCTACAGCTTTTGGTTTGAGTTTCATTTTCCAGTTTGTTGTGTGCTTATAGGTTTTTGTGCTGTGACTTTTACCAGAGTGGGATGGCCTTAGAAGAGAGTACACAGGACACTTTGTTAAACCTCTCAGTACATTTGGTGCCTGAACAGTTTACAGCATTCACCAAACAACTTGCCAGGACAGTTACTGGAGCCATTCAAGATGGTTTTTCAAGACTGTGTGGTTCCCAGCAGCAGTATCCAGTTGGTTTGGGTTCATTTTTACAGAGTCAACCACCATTGGGAATTACAAACAACAATGAGCAAAGGCATGAGGGTTGTTGTGTCTTTCGGCTTTTCCCGGTTAGGGGTCGCCACAGCGGAACTCTGGTCCGCTGATGATTGGTAGTTGATTTTTACATGCCGAGTTTCCAGCCCTGATGCACAACCTTCAACGAAGGTATGCCCATTCACGCATGTCTCCACGCAGAAGACGCTCTAGATGAGAATCGAACCAGACAGCGTCTTACTGTGAGGTGACAACGCTACCGCAGCACCACCACTTCGGGGCATGAGGGTAATGATGCCATTAACACACCTGCTAACAGCAGCAGTGGTCTGAGTGGGAACATAATTGTACACTTAGACGGCAGCGTCTTGGATTATGTGTTCAAGGAAGTCAATAATCCTTTTTTGGACATCATTTTAGAACCGAATGGTGAAAATGTAAGTACTGTTGTTAATAATGATGTTACAAGTCATTATGAAGATGTTGGCAGTTGCAGGAAAGACATTTTTGAGCTTGAGAAGCTTACAGTTTGCTTTATATCTATGGAGCTGGAGATTTTATATCTCAATGAATGTAATAAGCATAAATGTGTTCCATAGGGACTAAGACTATCAAAATTTCCAAACTGTGTGAACTTTGGTGATCCATTTTACATCGAGTTAGTCAACTTATTCAGTGAAACAGGGGTCAACATGATGCGTATGCTTGTAACACATTATTTAAGAGATTGACACTGTCAAAGAAAATATGGCAAATTTAGACAATAAAATTAAGGGACATTGTTGTTTCAATATACTTTCTGACTTATGCAGTAGCACTGGGGCCAAAGCTGATAGGCACAGGGCCTCCATAGTCACAAGGAAGCAGTCCAAACTGCAGAAGGATCTTTTGGCCTATGCCAAAAAAGAGGCCTACTCTTTGCAACATCAGTGGGCTTTTCAGGAGAACACTATCAACACCAATGCAACTAATGACAACAATGTCACACAGGGTGAGGTGAATGATAATGGAAGTGGAAACAATAATAGTATGACCACTAATAATAACAACACTGTCCCTAATAACAATAGTAATAATAACAACAGTAACACAGTTCAGCAAGTTCCAGCGGGGTCTGACAATATCCCAACATTTGCTAAAGTGGTTTCATCTACAAATAACCCCCGTGGATCAGGTCCTTTTTTGGTGGACCAAGGGGGCAACAAATGGACTCCCAGGTGGTCAAACCAAATTCAGAACAAGACAAAAATGAGGGGAAGGAACAACAACAGAAAGAAAAACTAAATGTTTCAGACTTTGAAATTCGCATTTTGAATTTGTCAAATAGTGTTTTATCTAATGTTGTTATTTCAGTCTTGAAAAAATGTTTTTACTACATACCAAGTAGTTCTGTCAATATTATCAGATTGTTAGTTGATGTCAAACTTTTTTTGAGAAAATTGAACGTTACTTACTGCATGATTTAAATGTAGACAAATAAGATGTTTGTAACAAATTTAAAAAGAACAGCACATACAACCCCCATTGTGCAACACATTGCAAGTGTTTGGTGACATCTGTGAACTGGACATGAAGAATATTGTAAAGGACACCCACATGCATAACCTCACAGTGGAAGAACACCAGGCACTGTGTATTTTAAGTAAAAATAAAGTTATTAGAGTAATGAGAGCTGGTAAGGGTGGTATGATGGTGATTATGTGTACTGAAGATCATGTTAAAAACATTGAATACATGTTGGTAAATGACACAGCTTATTCTGTTGTAGATAAGAATGTAATTAACGATAGTTTTTTTGAGAATAAACACTGATCTTTTTGACATGTTTTGCCAGGGTAATTAGATCATGGCACATATGAATATTTCTTAGTGGAACATCCCAGTATGGGATGTTTCTTTGGGATACCCAAAGTACACAAATCAGAAACTAATCCACCCTTTAGGCCCATTATTTCAGCCAAGAGAACCAAGACAGAAAATATTTCTTTATGGCTGGATTACATACTTAATCCTATAGTGTAAAAAGCGAAGTCATACCTTAGGGACTCCTGGCACCTTTTGGAAATTTTGAGGGACATTAACCTCACTCATGGTGATTTTTATTTTGCATCTCTAGTACACATGCATCAACCAAGATGCTGGTATAGAATATCTGAGAGATTACCTCATAGCTCTCAACCTTCCATCTCCAAAATGAGGAACACTCACCTTCATAATGTGGAACAAATGGGCAAAATGTGGAACACATACTAATGGCTTACTAACAACTTCAACTAGGAAGGTCATAGGATGGTTAAAATATGCTGGCTTTACTTATAAAGAAGATCCTTTAATGAATTAATATGATTAATTTCTATTTACCATGGATTTCACTTAAAAAAATTCCTAACACTGAATGTGTGACAGACTCTTTCAATGTGGAACTTCGAGGAACATGAACTTTTTAAGACCTCAAATGAGGTACATTCCTCGTAATGAGGTACACTTGAGAGGTATGGACTACCTTAATGGGTACACTGACTTTACACACAGTAAAATAGAGACAGTCTGCAAGCTTATGGGTATAGTTCTTGACTATACTTTTTTTTAATTCAACCAAAGATATTATAAGCAGACCTCAGGGGTGGCTATTAGGGCAAGGGTGGCCCCATCTTTTTCCAACCTTGTAATGGCCATGTGGGAGGAGAGATATTTGTATGTACATCCACAAATGTCCCACATTATTTTATATCAAAGATTTATTGATGATTTGGTATGTTTGTGGACTGGTGATGAGAGTGAATTTTAGACCTTTGTTAGGGACTTAAATCACACCACAGACTTTTTGGAATTTTCTGTGGCAAGTTTTGGTAGGACCATTAATTTTTTGGATATACATTTGGCTTTTTATACATTCAGTAACACTTTTGTGAGTAAGATTTATAGGAAAGATGTTTATGTCAACCAATATTTGCACAGAGAAAGCTTACACCCTAGGCAGATGAAGAAAGGGGTGATTAAGGGACAATTTATTCGCTTCAGTAGACTCACTTCTGATGATGACACTTTTTTCAAGAGGTCATCATGTTGACCCATTTCTTTGAAGAAAGAGGGTATGACCAGGCTTGGTTAAGCAATATACATAAGGAAGTGTTTATTGTGAGACAAAATGCTGCCAAGCTCATCATCAGGGGGGTTGGTGATGTACGTAACAACAGTAAAAAAAAGGACAACACAGTGTTTACCATTTCTTTCCCCATCCCCATTGTCAATGAGATGGGTGTCATCAAAAACATAATTAAGGACAATGGGAAGGTTTTGATGGGGAATATAGAACTCATACAGGTAGTAGTTATTGAACCCAAGTTCACCTATAAGAAAATTAACAACATCAAAACCATTTTGGAAAATGGTAGGGGGGGCATACTTTATCAGTACCTGATGTGAATAGTGTTTGTGGTAATTTCTCCTGTAGGAAATGTAAACAATGTAGGTATATAAGCAATACATCTAGTACATTTATTACACATCTTAACATGACTATTTGGGTCCACAGATGGTTGACCTGTGAGAGTACAAAGATAGTTTATGTGGCAGTATGTGACTCTTGTCCTAGTTACTACATAGGAAAAAACATTAGATGTTTAAAGCGTAGAATATATGAAGACACACTTGCTATTAAGAAAAATGACTTTACCAATGCTTTAGCTAGGCATGCTATTCACTGTGTGAACTTTAAAAAATTCACCTTTTCAGTCATAGATTATGTTCCACAAGTGGATTATATAGGGAATACCAATTTGATTTTAGAATGCATTGTGGCAGATCAGTTTGGTAGCAGACAGAGCCTCTGGTCTGAATGGCTGTATTAATATTTAGCATTTTTTAGCACTAAAATAACATTCAAATCACAATAATATGATGATGTTTTTATATTAAGACACATTTTTTATGAAGCTTTGACATTCTAAGCTGTTTGGAAAACAAGGCAGTTTTTTTATTTTTATGGTATAATTTTATACCTTTAAGTTAAAGTATCATGAAAGTCATGTGAAGTGTGATGTAACTTATAAGAGGTGTGTTTTGAGAGGTTAACTTTTTTCTGAAGAACTTCATGAAGAATAAATTTGAATAAAAGTACTATAGAGTTATGTTCGCTCTTTCAATCCATCTACAGCTTTTGGTTTGAGTTTCATTTTCCAATTTGTTGTGTGCTTATACGTTTTTGTGCTGTGAAAAATTGCAGCTAGCATCTATATGATTCCTACAAAGTATGAAAGGGAACTAATGATGATTATATTTTCTTTTATATGGGGCTCTAGACTGAACCCAGTCAAGAGAGGGATTCTGTATATGAAAAAGAGCATGGAGGCTTGGGTTTAATAAACCCAGTAGTACATGCAGCATCTTTAATTTTGTATAAGGTATTAAAAGGAGCTATGAAAGAAAATAAAAAAATTGATAGAAATGATAGTACATTATAAATATAAAGAACTGTGGGAAGGAATGGAAGTTTAAAAAAGAAGTAAAAGCATTGTGAATGAAGAAATGAAAGATTACCAAAACAAATTGTGTTATGGAAAATATAAAATAATGTATGTGAGACAAATAGAAAGGAATGGTACTTAAATATTTTGAATGAATTTTATTGCATTGATCCATGGAATGATTTAGAAATAGATAAGAAAAAGGCCATAATGATGAGATATAATAAAAAGATTAAAGAATTGAAGATTTTTTGTGGAGATTGTCTATTAGAAAATTCCCAATTAAGCCAACTATGTCCTACAAAAAAATCAGGATAGAAAATGTAATAAATGTGGAGAGTCTGAGACTATTGAGCATGTGTTTTTGAAATGTGAAAGAGTTAATTTGTGGAAAGAAACATGTAAACATAAAAGGGTGAAAATGTGTTAAAATTTGAGCAAATAAATATGGACAGAATAGAAAATGGTTATTATGGTGCATGAAAACAGGAAGAAGAGAAGAAAATAGACAGAATAATATTTTATGTTTCATGGACTATATGGAACAGGAGAATAAATTAAATTAAATACAATGCAAAATGGACTTTAACAAATATTTTTGAGTAAATAATGTTTTGGTTGTGGATAAAAGAGTTGGGAGGGAATGGTTAAATTGAAGTTTAGAATGTATGGAGATTTGTAAATAGATGTAAATAATGTAAATATGTAAATAATATGTAATGAATATATCAATAAAAAACCCTACTCTTTTCTGTCTCAGCCACTAGAAAGAGACAGGACTGCTACTGGATTCAGACACTTCCAACAAGGTTGAGCATAGAAGTCAAACATCTAAGAATGCTGGAGGGCCTGTGGAGCCTGATACAGAGATGGCAGAGACAATTGTGATGGATTTTGATGGTGAAGGGCACAAATCTTAATGAATTTAATTCAGGATGAAGAAGTAATGGATGGAGCTGAGGCTGATTGGAATATGTTGGTAAAACAAGTATGTAGGAACAGGAAATTTCTGAAAATGTTGATAAGAATCTGGGAGAGAAATAAACAAATACTGTAACTGATGGTATAAATCTGAATGTATGTTTGGCTGGTGGAGAAGCAGGTTTTAAGGGCATATACCTGCAACAGGGTAAAATGATGAGAATTGAGAAAAACACTGAAAACAGAACTTCAATGACCTGTGTTGAAATTTTGAGTCAGTCAGACAGAATAAGAAGTTGGATCAAGAGGGAAGTTCAGGCCTGCAAAGGGACTCTGAAGGACTGAATGTGCAGAGAAAATTACCATTGGTCAGTAGTAAGAATCAGATAAAAAAAGGAAAGCATTAACAGGTATGACACTATGGATAACATTCTTTCAACACTGGGTTTTGATTTGAAAGACATAAGAGCATTTAATCACTTAGGCAATGAAGGCTTTTGTAAAGTAACATTTGAAACTTACCTGTTATTGGAACTCTTTACAAATAAAACAGAGAAAAAAAAAGCATGCTATCTCCATGGAAAGAATTTCAATTTGCTAATTTAAGCATGCAATTAAAAAGAAAATTATATGCACAATTCAGAATATTGTATATTTTTTCTGCTTGCAGAAAAGTACATGATGCTAAGAGAATGTATGATGAAAGAAAAGTTTGAATAGAAGGGCGGGAAGTATTGGTAACACTGAATATGACTGAAGGAAATATACAGCATGGACCAAAATAATGTTGTTGTTCTTCTTTCGGCTTTTCCCGGTTAGGGATCGCCACAGCGGAACTCCGGTCCGCTAATGATTGGCAGTAGATTTTTATAGTGCCGAGGTGCCAGCTCAATGCCTAATCTTCAATGAAGGCACATCCATTCACGCATGTCTTTTGAACGCCACTCGACTGCGGGGAGGACATGCAGACTTGGAACAGGCTCCGTGAAGTTAGAAAGTCCACCAGCATTTTACTTTTTAAATTTTATGTTTTTATGTACTTTGTTTCGTTGGAGTGTCGTGTTATAACAGATGAATAAAGTGGACTTTCTAACTTCACGGAGCCTGTTCCAAGTTTTTACTGGTTTTTGTGTACTTTCAAAGGACATGCAGACTCCACACAGAAGGCACTCCAGCCGAGAATCGAACGGAAGAACCTCTTGCTGTGAGGCGACAACACTACCGCTGCACCACCGTGGCTTCATGGACTAAAATAATGTTAGTTGGAAAAGTGGGTACTGTTAGATCCTGAGGACAACCTAAAGCTATTTTTGAAGAAAGATTATTTAGGTACAAGATTTTAAGAAAAGAACATGTGGACAATGCAGAGAGAGGGGGCATACTATCTGAAAGTGTAAACTTGTATGTAAAAAATATGATGAGAGCAGACATTTTTGGTTTGACTATCCTTTGTAAGAGCAAAAAAGTAAAAAAGAAGAAAATAACAGACAAGAGGGACAATTAGTTAAAATTGTTACTAAAGATATATGTGAAAGGAATGTATTATGGGAAATAAGTGAATAAGTTAATGTAGAAAATACTGGAAATGATGAGGTAAATGAGGAAAGAGATCTCAGGTGCAAGTCAAAAATAAGTATTTAGCATTAGAAAAAAGGAAGGAGATAAGGAAGGGATGAAGACAGGGAAAGAACTAGAACAAAATGATCAGAAAAATTAATTAGGGAATGGTTAGGAGAAGAAAGATGCAAAGAAGGAAAAGGATGATATAAGAATTTTGACATTAAATGTAAATAGTATATAAATTATATCAGAAGTTTGTTAGTGATTGAATGGTGTACAAAATTAAGCATGGGTGTGATGTATTTGTTGGATACAAGGTATTTGAAAAAGGGAAAAATGAAAGAGATGAGTCAATAAGATGATTATGCAGTCAGTGGGAAATGAGAAAGGATTTTGATAAGAAGAAACAAAATTAAAATATTAGCTGTGTCAGTAGTAGTACCTGGGTGGGTAGTAGTATGTGATGTGAGAAGAAGGAAAAGATAGGTCAAACTAATAATGATATATACATACATAAATATGTCTGAAAGGAAAAAAGATGTATCAAGAAACAAGTATGCAATGTGAAATGTGATGATGATTATGTAAGAGGCTGTAATTGTAATTTAAGGAAGAGACAGGGAAAATAATATAATATATTAAAGTGATGAAAGAGTTAATTTTGTTTATTTTTATTTTTTTATTTTATTTTAAATTTGTTAACCGGGAAAATCCGACCGGACACAGGTCTATTTTCAATGGAGGCCCGGGGAGAAAAGCTCCATTTACATATATGCACAAGTTCTCAAAGATATAGATATTTACATACAGATCAGACAGACTAACATTGTAACTCTATGAGAGCATATTGTACAAAATCACAGTAAATATAAACAGCTCAGGGTTTTGGCATTCAGAACATGGCAAAGTTATACATAAAATTCATACAGTTGTTTGTGGACTTGTAGATGGACTTGTAGATGAAGTAGGTTGTAATGCTTTCTTATCATGACAGTCTACTACATTTCATTTCTTAGGTTCACATTTGGACCATAGATAGGGTGTGAAACTAGCTTATGTTAAGGTAGTGTATGGGAGATAGCTAGTATGCCTGTTTTTATCCTGGGGTGAGACAGGAGCATAGCCGGTTTTTCATGAAGTAAACTTTAAGGAGTTTTTTAAATTGAGTGGCAGAATTGTTGGATGTTAGGTGAGCAGGGAAGGACTTCCAGAGTTTAGAAATAAAGTGGCTATAGAGAGATTTTCATGCCTCATTATTATGTTTAGTGACTTCTAGGTGGTTTAGGGTGCTAAATCTCAAGGTTCTTGTTGTGGTATAAGGATGTATAAGATGTTGAAGAGCTGGAATTTTGTCTGAGTGGTAAAATACTTTGTGTGTTAGTGACAGTTGGTTTAGTTGAAGCAATAGTGGGAGTTCTAACCAGTTAAGCTTGTTGAGAGAATCACAGTGATATGTTCTGTTCTATGATTCTGTAGCACATCTAGCTATCTTATTGTAGCAGGATTCTAGTTTGTTTAGATCAGTTTTATGAAGGTTAGTTAGTACTTGGGAAGCATAGAGTAGGATAGATAGCAGATGTGTCCTGGCTATTGTGGTTTTAGATTGCTTTGAGAGAAAGTGTTTGTTACAATAGAGCAGTCCTAGATTTTTGTGAACTTTCTTGATAGTTTGGGCAATGTGAAAATCAAATCTTAGGTGGTTATCTATTTCTGTGCCTAGAAGTTTGGTGTGGGTGGTTAGGATAATAGCAGTTTTGTTATTAGAGGTGATAGTAAAGATATTTGTTTTGGGGGATGGATCTATAAGAGCTAAAGAGGAGTAATTTTGTTTTAGTTGGGTTAAGAATAAGCTGGTGACTGGTGAACAGTTTTAGCTAGTGAGAAGCACTTCTGTGTTTGGGAGTGGAGGTGTTCAAGTGTGGGGGCTGCACATGTGACAGCAGTGTCATCTGCGTATTGGATTATTGAGGCCTTAGTTGTGTCGGATGAGAGTTGATTGGTGAAAAAAGTGAAGAGTAGAGGACCTAGGATGGAGCTTTGGGGGATGTCTAGAGAAACAGGAAGTAGGGAGGATATTTGGTTCTGCCGTTGTGCTGCCTGCTGCCTACCTGATAGCTCTTAAACTATGTAATATAAGAGATACTGATGTTCAGGGTAGAGAGTGAGTGGAGGAGTTTAAGGTAGTTAACCATATAAAAAGCTTTAGATAACTCTAAGAATATAGCAGATACAAGTTGTCCATTATTTCTGTGATGATTAATGATGTTAGTGAATGATATAAGTGCAGTGGTGGTACTATGGAAGGGTCTAAAGCCATGTTGTTGCGTAGATAACAATTTGTTTTCCAGCAGGTAATCCATGCGTTGTATGTGTATTACCCTCTCAAGGATTTTTGATAAGGGTGATAGTATAACAATAGGACGATAGTTAATGAGTTCAAAGGAGTTACCCCCTTTGTGTAATGATATGCTATGGGATGTTTTCCATAAATGGAGTACTATACATTCTGAGATGGAGTTGTTAATGAGGATAGTAACAGGATAGGATATAGCTATTGTGGCTATTTGTAGATATTCAGTGCATAGGTTATTGGCAGCCAGGGTGGTGGGTTTGAGTTTTTGGAGAAGTTTTAGATTGGTTTTGATTGATATTGGATGAAAGCTAAAGTGGGTGCTATTATCTTGTGTTTCATTTGGAGTTGATAAGTTTGTTGTGGTGGGGTGACTTGTATTAGTTTAGTTATTAACTAGGGCCTGGATTGTTTCTGTAAAGTATTTATTGAACTGGGTGGGGATATTATCTTGGTTGTTTCCTGTTTTAGGTGTAGGGGTAGAAGTTTTCCCAGGTTGTAAAACAGAGTTGATTGCTGCCCAAAATTTGTGGGAGTTATTAGCATGTTTGTCTTGAATATTTTGGTAGTAGACGATGTTGCCTGTTTTAATGAGTTTCTTGGCCTTTTTATGTAGTTCTAGGTAGTTTTGTTTCCCTATTTGGGTTTTATTCTTGTGAAATTGTGTCCAAGCTTTGCCCCTTTCTTTGAGAATTGCTCTGGTCATTTTAGTTAGCCAGGGGGCATATTTAGTTTTTATTTTAGTGATCCTGGAGGGAGTATGGTGGTTTAATATTTTTAAGAAGGTCATATTAAAGTATAAAACTGCATCATTGAGTGTTAACTGTTTCAAAGGGGTCCAGTTGCAGCATTTTAGGTCCCTGATAAAATTGTTAGGGTTAAAGTGCTTTTTGTTTCTGATTTCCCTTACTGTTACCTGGCTCATTACAGAAGTTTTGCTTCTCAGTAGGTATGTTGGTTGGTGGCCACTGAGGGTGTCTGGCAGACATCCAGCTAGGGATATGAGGGATGGATGGGATACAAGTTTCCAGTCTATTATGGATTGGTGTTTGGATCTTTTGTCGGTTCTAGTGGGGGATGTGATAACTTGGGTTAATCCGTGAAGGTTAATATGGGTGAGTGGATTTTGGCTGGAACAGTTGAGCTAATCTATACTAAAGTCACTTAGCAGGATGTTTTCTTGGGGAAGGGAGGCTGAGATCTACTCTAGTAGGTTTCCCATGATAGTATATTGTTCACTGGGAGGAATATAACAGCCTATAATATTGATATATTTTGTAGGGTTCAGTTTAAACTTGGCAAGGGTGTGTTTAACATTTTTGTAGTCTGGGATGGTAATATCGAGTTGTTCAAGGATGAGGTAGTTTTTATACAGTATGGCTACCCCCCCCCTCCTTTTTTGCCTACTCTGTGCAAATGATATTGTACCCCGGTGCTGTAATGTCATTATTGTGGCTTTCAGGTTTTAGCCAAGTCTTAGTTAGTATGACCATTTCTGGTTTGTATAGTGCTAGTAGGGCATGGAGGTCATGGACTTTGTTAAGGACACTTCTCACATTTAGAGTAATAAAGAGGAGAGATGTTTTCTGTCTATGGAGCAGGGAATTGATTTGAATGGAGGTTGGGGTGTTTGGTTTGTATGGGCCTGGATTGGAGTATATGTCACCACAAGATGTGAGTTTTTTTTTTTGTAGGTATAGGTAGAGTTTGTTAAGTTTGTTGATAATTTTAATGAGTTTTAATGAAGAGTGAGACTGACTACTGGGTGGGAGTGATCTGTGTAGGAGATAGTCAATATGGGTGGGTTGGTAGAGGTATGGGCCTAAGTGAATGTTTGTTGAGGCTGGACTATAGTTCAGGATAGTAGATTGTCTTGGAATGGATAGATTGTGTTGAAGCTGGACATGGTAGTTAGTTAAGGTTGATAGTAACAGTAGGGTAGAGATGGAGATTGTGTAGAATAGGAGTTGTAGATTTGAGTTATGTGGTAATGGAGACATTGCTTATTTTATTAGGGAGAGTTTGTAGAATAGGTGGAGCAGAATTAGTTCTGTATTGTGGTTTGTAGTAGACTAATTTAGAGGGCTAATTGGGTAGTTGAGTGTGATAGGCTAGGTAGGGTGGTGGGAGGTGATCAAGGTAATAGAGAGGAGTGGTTTATGGGTATAAATTTAATTGAAATGGGGTGGGTGGGAATGGAGGTAGGATAGGGGAGCAGAGTGAGCCTGAGTGTAGTGAGAGCGAATGGAGTGGGGACCCACCCAGGTGAAAGACTCCAGAGTTAAAAAAAACTATTAGGAGCAGCACTTGTCATAATTTCCCAGGTCAGTTCAATCTTGTTTTTTTTCATGACAAAAGGAAAACTGTTGTAATGTATGTATATTCCTTGTTCTTTTAGCTTCTTATTTCTTTCTATTGGGTTCAGTCTATTGGGAGTTATGTAGCTTTGTAAATGCCACCATCTAGTGGCCAAAATGAGGAACCACATGTTCCAACAGTGGATGCCTAAAAGATGAATGGGGGAAAAAATACAGCTGGGAGTACAGATGGTCCATGCGGGTGTGTAAGCCAATAATAGTTATACAAGGAGTGATAAAACAGTGAATTGTTGGCTGATAGTTTTTAACTAGTTTTAGCCTACTCTTCATTGTGCTTAGGATAGGTCATCCTTGTAGACTGCAGGGAGGATGATACAGTCATCCACACAATTGAAGTCACAGGACTTTGGGTACATCAGAGTGAGAAGGGCCGGTCGTTTCCTTATGGGTGAATATCCTGACTGTGAAGAGAGGAAAGTTAAAGTGTAAGACAGCTGCTCACAATCCTATAAGGTAAATGGGAAGACAGGTAGGGATCTGGGTGTTGGTGTGAGTAGAGGACAGAGTAGGTTAAATGAATGCTACTACCATGGTGAAAAGAGTGGGGTATGCACTACTAAGAAAAGGGAAATTACACCATTACTGGTTAATAGAATGGAGGGAAAAGCGATAGGGCTAATGGACAAGGCAAGTGCCTCTAAATAGCTTTAACCCAACACTAACAAATAGCACACATATCATCACGTTAGTACATCAATGGAAGCTTCCCTTTCTTATATTTCATGGAAAAAACAGATTCAAAGAAAGTAAAGCCCAAAAAAAATGCACACAACAGATATTACAGTACTCCTACTTAACTGTAACAATGTTTTAACCAGCTACACTTCACCTAAGCAATATTATTAGATGAAAAATACAGGATGAGTTACCTTGTACTAATGGTAGCCAGATTTAGCATTAATCTGTTAAGACTATATTAACAATGCAAAATTACACTATTAGCAGACGGTAATGCAGGATTAACTAACTTGTACTGATAAACACACAGGATTTGGCTCTGGACTCGCAAATATAGAAACAGCATACAAGTACATTCATGCATAATGTTACAATAATATCAACATAGCAGATGCCTATACAACATTAACTGTACATTCATTGTCTAAGAAATACAATGAATTAGAACACACTTACTGGCAAGCAGACAACGCAGGGACTGGTGAGATGTCCTGGATAGGGAAAATACTATTTAAAAATGGTGCCACCATTGTGGCATTCTACTTATAAGTTCCTGTTAGGAGGAGTGGGATGGAGTAGCATGTGTGTTGGGGGAGGTGATTTAGGTACCCTCCTAGCTGAAGGAGTCCAGAGCTCTGTAAAAAAAAAAAAAAAAAACTATCAGAGGCAGCACTTGTAATTTCCAAGGTCAGTTCAATCATGTTTTTTAATAAAATTTGAAGAGTTGTGAAGTTGTGAAAAGATGTGAAGAGTTGACAATAGGGAAAAATATGGATTGGATATATAGAGGAGGATGTTTTAAAACTGAAATAAATTTTGTAACATCTTCAAAATATATGAAAAAACTGAATTGCGTAGAAATAGCAGCAAAACCTATAATAGGAGATGACAGAGAGGTAAAGGAAGAAAACATACAAAAAGGTTAACTGATGAGGTAAAACAATGATGCAATGAGGGAAAAATGTAGAAAATTATGGGAAAAAAACATGACAATGAGAGTGCACCATGAAAATTGGACATATCGGTGGGTGGTATATAAGGAAAACTATAAAAAAAAGTTGTTTTAGAAGTTGAAAATAGAATGAAGTGATTAATTAAGATGGAATATGAAGAAACTACAAGAAAGTATGAAAACAAAGTTATAACAAGATAGTGAAGAATATGAAAACTAGAATAAGAATTGAATTAAAACATGCAGAGAAAGCAAATACAGCGATGTGTAGACAAACATTTTAAGGTTAAAAAGAAAGGTTTAACTTTTTATGGAAATAAGTTAAAACACAAGAAAGGAAGATGGGTGCACTATTAGATGAAGAAGACATTCATAAATTTGAAATTATTATGGAGGTGGTTGAAACATTTGTAGGTAGAATGCAAAAGGAAAACAACAAGGGAATTTGGAAATGTCAAGAAACATATAGAATAGAACGTTAAAATGGAAGAATTGGATATGACTATAAAGGAAAGAAGGAAAGAATCAGCACCAGGACTGGATGGACCAGCTTATGGACATTATAAAGGAATGGATGAAAGTGAAAAAGAGTGGTCAATATAATATTGAGTAAGTAGTTGGAGAGTGGTATAAAAGAAGAATAAATATGTGATGGGGTAATTAAATTCACTAAGGTTACACTTTTGTATAAAATTAATACAAAAAAGTATACAGGAATTATTGGATGAAGTTATAGGGGATGGGTTTTGCTGTAAAAGAAGGATGAAAGAAATGGTGAAAGTAGTGGTAGCTACGATTTTAAAAGAACATAAGGAGGAAGATTGGGGACATGTAAAGCAACAGAAGGTCTGACATGGTGAGCCATGAGGCACTGTGGAAGATATTGGCATCATATGAGATTGACAAAAAAGTACTGAATCTAATAAGAAAGTGACATGAAAAATCCTGAATGAAAGATGGATGATGGCAAGAAAAATAGGAATTAACAGAGAAGTTAAACAATGATGTCCTTTGAACATATGTAGTTCTGTATTAGTGATGAATGTAATAATACAAATGCACACTTATGGCAAGACAGAAGAAGGATGGGAGATGCAGAAAGAAATTGTAATACCTGTGGTCAGGATTCCATAAACTTCACGAACTTCAGTGAATAATGTCAAGTTCTGTGCAAGATGTACAACAAGCCAAAACCAAATTATATGCAAATGTCCCCAGATCTAATGAGTATAACTCTGCACGATGTAGACACAACACATATCCTGCAACATTAGTGCAACTGCAATAAGGTATAGCAAAATTGTATTAAAAGGAACTACCATCTATACCAAGGAACTACCACACTGACAATACACCCCTAACAGTGGACAGAGTTCTTTGGGATTTAGCAACTTATGTGGATTATGACCTAACTTTTGACCAACATGTGTCTGTTGTTGTAAGAAAGTCTTTCTATATTGCATATCTTAGAAACAAAGGGACTGTGTCTAGATATAGGGATGTCATTGTCCCCCTTCACTCAGCCTTCATTAGGCTAGTCATTGAATATAATGCTCCCTTTGGCATGTATCTGCTTAGACACATGCAACAACTGGAACACCCACAGAGATACCTTACTAAAAGGGATACAATGCCTAAACAACATATGCTACATGGACTGACTCAAAGCTCTGTCACTGTACTCAGTATCCTACAGACTGCTGTTGTTGTATCTTTCGGCTTTTCCCGGTGAGGGGTCGCCACAGCGGAACTCCGGTCGCTAATGATTGGCAGTAGATTTTTACATGCCGAGTTGCCGGCCCTGATGCACAACCTTCAACGAAGGTACGCCCATTCACGCATGTCTCCACACAGAAGATGCTCTAGCTGAGAATTGAACAGGACAACATCTTATTGTGAGGCGACAACGCTACCGCAGCACCACCACAATTTGTGGCTGGCATACAAGACATCCTCTGTCCCATTAATGATGGATTTACTGCACACAATCAAGTCAAATGGCATCAGAAATACTTGATCTAGGGATATAAACCTCTTCTGCAATATCAATAGAACAGTTTGGAGGAACAGGTATATATCTCTCGGAGGATACCACTACTCTGGAACAGACTCCTCATCCACATAAAGTTCATCAATGTCCATATTCAAGCTCATATTAGATTTATAGATGGGAAACAAAACATTTATCCCAGGACTGCCCCCTGTACTACTAATGGACAGAGGGAGCTCCTAAATGCTTTATTCCATGTGTGAGTTCCCTAAAATTATCCATGGTGTGATCCCAATTATTCTCATTAGTGGTAATATACAAGTACTGACCAAGTAATCAGTAAGGCCAATCTATAACTGAATAGGATAGGTTATTTCAAGCACAAAAAGGGAACATAGCTAGGCTTAAAATGGGCTACAAGAGCAGCGAGCCTAGTACTTAACTATGAACCTATGAAAGAATGCTGATGGCATTCTAACATGTGATAAGTGGTCAGCTTTTCAGGTTCTAACAACTGCGACTGGCTAAAACTGCTTCTCATTACATGTGCAATTATCAAGTTGTATACACTGTGGGATCATTGCTTGCACATGCCCATTGTACTCTGTAATGAGGAATTTCTTCTTTCCCCACTCATGCAACCATGGAGCTAGTATGTATAAGTTAGGGGAATGGGTGCATGGCCACTCCCACAATGCAAACATGCTTACTTTGATCAGTGCATGTCTTTTGTAGGTGAAGCATGTTTCTGATAAGTTGTGATTGAGCAATAGGGTTTTAAATGAATGTGCATTGATTATTAATGGGGAAGTGAATCTTGACATATACAACATGATGGAAAATCAAAGTAGAAATAAAAATTGTATTTTCTTTACTGTCTCCCAATCAGGTGCATCCCACAGAGGGAATATTAAACTAACCTAAGTACAAATTTCTTTTAAATTGTCTTGCTACTTGAACTTGGGACGATTGGGATAACTTAAAATCTATTACATAGTTACAGTCTCCACCAAAATAATAGGTAGTAGTCAAACTAACCTGTCTCACAGTCTGTAAGAAGTTGCCATTTTATATATTTGGGTTATGGTTCACAGATTAGTACTAGGCTAACTGCCCTTGGTGGCCATTTTAAGCCTAGCCAATTACCCCCTGTGAGAATCAAACCCTGCACCTTGCGGCTGTAAGGTAAGCACCTTAACCATTATGCCAATCTCCCCCTTAGAAACATTCTGCAGTAAGCACACTACTCTGTTAAGCCTGCCTGACACCAGAAACTTATATTATTGTCCTCAAACAGCAGTTACTTTGCTTAGAAATCAAAATGTCAGTAATTGTACTGTGGCCACTTCAAAGAAATGTCCATCTACCACAGGCCTTGTGAATTTAAATCTGTGAGCCATTGAAACAATGTTTTGGTTCTCCTGAAGGAAGCACACATGTACAAAAATGTCAGTATGGTGCAGGATAATTTTTACTGCTGTTAAACTTTCCTGCAACCTATTAACATTCCATGTCATATGTGATGCTGTGATGATCTTAGCTTAAAGGCTACCAAGACATACAAAAGAGACAAAGAGATAATATAAACTGAAGATTCACTGTAAGTAGTGTCAATGAAATGTATGTAACAATGAGCATCCTTATGATGCCTTGGATCACCTGTCCACCCTCACAGTGACATTCAGCAAAATGGAAAAAACTATAAAACATACTGCAATATTAATTGAAGATGTAACCCAGAACAATGAGCGCCATGCATCTATACTCCTGGAGATAATCCCAAGACTATTTTGAGGTAAAAGTATGAAATCATTTGATATTTTCTAGTTAAAAAGGTGGGGACTTCACTAAACCCACACTTGCTTACAAATCACTGCAAGAGACAGATATGAAAATAAGCGGGTCTATATCACAACATTGAATGGTGATAAGTTCGAACGCCCTTTGTTCGAACCTAAAAGTCCAAAAAACCCAACAGCGAACTCAAGGAACAGAGATTGTTTGCTCAGTGAAAAAAAAAAAATCACAACTTTAAAACAAACTAAAGTGAGGGGCTTCGCCCACCACACCCTCCTACTTAAATATACCAACTCTGAGATTGCACTGCAGTAGAAGAAATAGCAAAGCCCCGAAGATGGCCCACTGATTTTTTTTCCTGGGAAAAAAATCAATGTTCCGTAACCTTGCGGCTTAGGGCTTTTGGACTTTTCATTTTAAACAAAGGGCGTTCGAACTTATCACCATTCTATGTGGTGATATAGACCCAAAAATAAGCCTCCCTACTCTTTTTGTATACAGAAGCTCTCCGCGGAGCTCCAAATAACAACTATGTATACGGTGAGAGCACAGCTAATCCACAACTCCCAAACTCTCCAATCAGCACTAGGAATATGTATTAAGTTATCAAATGCTGGTTGCCTGCCACGTCCCAGACTACCCAGCTTGTTAGACACAGCAGTGCAGTCATCTTTACATAACAGCATGATCGTCAGTCACACTCAATGTCAAGGTAAAAAGATATGGGGTAAGAGCAGACCAAATGCACCCCGATATACTTAAAGGCAGCAAGACATCATAGCCTACAAAATGCAAAACCTTTGCTATTCCACTCTAATAATCATTGCAGACATGAGGCACACTACCAAATATGCAGCCTAAATCAGTGATCCCCTCTAAATCTCAGAAGCAAAAGCAGAGGTCAAGGTCCAGTGCCAGACAAAGTAGCCTAGACAAGAAAAATAAGTCTCACAGCAGCCTGACATCATACGCAATATGAATCCATGATTCCTGCAATGCCCCTGCACAGATGGTTTGCACAGATGTGCATCCCTCACTATCAAGCACAAGGGTGTATCTGGCTATAACCCACTGCTTAACTGAACTTCCATGAAAACCAAGGTGCAGCTACAATGTCCTAGTCAATCCTCTGCACTTCAGGGCTAAGCTACTTAGCATTGTGGCATCATTTTCCCATTAGTACTTAAAAACATGCAATTCACTTATAAACACAGAAATAGTGAGACTGACCATTAGGATCCAAAAAATGCATATTTGTTCAATAACCACATTACTACCCAGAAACTCTTACACACAAGGATGTCTATGCATGATTCTCATCTGGTCTGCCTTCCATGCAGAATCTGCATGTCTTCCCTATGTTTGCATCGGTTTCCTTCGGGCACTCCATTTTCTTCCCACATTCCAAAGACATGCATAGGTGAACTGGACATTCTAAGTTGCCCATAGGCAGTGTAAAATATTTTGTATTTTGCTCTTTTAAAGGCTATCTCCATTGTCATTTATAATTAAAATGAGTACCTTTGGAACTTCAAATTACGGCAGGTTGAGGGAAGGAATAACTCTGTAGAGCTTCAGAATTTTGTGCTACATAAATGCTGTTATTCTATGTCTTCTGCTATTATTTTAGGTCAGATTACTTATTTGAATGCGGTGTCAATTTTAGTGGTGATTATTTTCTTCTGTTTTCTTCCCTGCAGCTGACCATTAGCTTCTGCTTACTCTTCTCCATATTAACTTGGTCTAGAAGACCAGCCTTAGCCTCTGCATGGCTCATCTCAACCCACATCTTGGGTAACTGAGGAGATTAAGGACACTGGTGCAGGGTCATACTGCTGTCATGGAGTGTGCCCTAAGTCCCTTCCACTAATGGCAACCTTGATTGCTCTGTGATCACTGCCCTTGTGTGTGTGTAATGGCAGTCTTGATTGCTCTGTGATCACTGCCCATGTGTGTGTGTGTGTGTGTGTGTGTGTGTGTGTGTGTGTGTGTGTGTGTGTGTGTGGTGCTGGACCTTGCAATATTTTTCCCCTTCATAAAAATGTTTTAGTAAATATATCACCCTCTGTCTCTTAGCAGGTGTGGGTTCTGGTAAGATTCCTCTTCCAGTTTGGTGTCAGGGGCTTATGGTTTGAGTGGTCATAATGTGACCTCCAGGACAGGCATCATTTTTGAAGTTGGTGTGGATTACATTTGGAAGCCATATTTAGTACTACAACATCAGCTGTAGTTATTTAGTAAGCATTGCATCAACAAGAGATTTTCATCATACATCTACAGTATATTTTAAAATGCATGATATTATTAAAAGGAGTGAGTCAGCTGATTTATAAAATAAAGTTAGGTTGTTGCAGAAAAAAACTCACCAAGTTGACTTAAGAAGAGAAAGACAAAGGCCAACCTGATGTTATCTGTCACTTTCGTATCCTCAATCAGGACATCTATGTCACTCAGAAATGAAGTCAACACCTAAGGCATGTCTTAAAGTCCAAAAAGCAAAGAGGCCCACAGTGAGAAACACTTAAATGATTCACAAGTTTCATAGCCTGAAATACTGTAGTAGGTTTAGCTGTCATAGTGCACCTATTAAAATGACCTGAATATAAAGTTTAAAGAGCTCATCTTTCTGGAGACCATACCATAAGAAAAGAAAGTAAGGAACCGGAACCGCTTTGTAATGGCTATGGATGAAAATTTATGCACCTGAATCACTGTTTGCAAGCATGCAAAATAGTCTGATTTGGCATGCAAAATAGTCTGATTTGGCATGCAAAATAGTCTGATTTGGCATGCAAAATAGTCTGATTTGGCATTCAAAATAGTCTGATTTGGCATTCAAAATAGTCTGATTTGGCATGCTGCTACTAGAGATCAAAACATCTGCTAGGAAGAGCTATCATGACATACCTAAGCCATTCATACTTATTAAAAAGATTCCATCTAAAATTTTAAATACAACAGTGTAACTCTACACCTACTATCTGTCAAGAAATGTTTGTGTACATTATAGTTCTGTCTGTCCTCTGTAGTACAATTTGCTAAATATTCTCAACAGATGGGTAAAAATAACAGAAGCATGCATGCATCAACTTTTATAGTAAATCATTTATTATTATGTAATATAAGCAATTATACTGCCGCTGCTGCTTATAACAGTAGTGTGACACTGCAGTCTTCTAATATGAAAATTACTAATCTTATTAGTAGTTCTCAACTGGTTGAAAAACAAGAAGGCTATTATCTCTATACTTATTAAATTAGAATATACTTGTATAGCTTAATTAAATGTTGCTCCTTTACAGCAGTGATATAGAAGCATATAGTGTTGGCTGCATGTTTAATAGAATTAATCTTTTATCTGCTGAGGTTCAACATTCTTCTAACAATATGTAGCTGTGAAGGTACGAAAAAATGTAAAATCAGATGAAAAGTCATAATCAAAGAACTGTATAGCACTTTTTAATATATAGATAGATATATTTATATAGATGCATATCTTTATCTGTCTATATCTATATCTATCTATATAGCTATATATAGACATATAGATATAGATATAGATGTATACATCCCACTGCACAAGGGCAGACCATAAACATATCCCAGAAACAACAGACACATTAGTCTGACTAGTTTCATATGCAAAGCCATTGAAAGAATGATCATGGAAATGATTAATAATGACATAGGAAATGTTCAGACACTGGACCAGCTGAGTAGGTTCCATGAAAGGCAGGTCATGACTACTGAACCTGGTGGATTTCTTTGAGAAGGTCACCAGGGCAATAGATGAAGGCAAAACAGCGCATACTGCTTACCTTGACCTAGTTAAGACATTTGATACAACATGCCACTTGGGCATTGTAAATAAAGCCCTATGTAACTTCTTGGATACTCAGCTGGCTCATGGACAGGACTCAGGAAGTTAGGATTTGACAGACCACCTCCACAAAGAGGTTGGTCACCAGTGGACTCCCCCCAGGGCTCTGTGCTAGATCCACACCTCTTTGGCATTATTTTTGGGAAGTTAAGGCCAATGACAAGAGCCTTTGGCTTGCCAAGTTTGCAGATGATTATCAAGCTAGGAGCAATCATAACCCCCCCCCCCCACAAGATACTAACATATTACAGGAAGGTCTCACACAGATAAATAACTGATGTCAAAGCCATGACTTAAAACGCAGTGCCAAGAAATGCATAATAGTACCTCTGAGAAGTCAAATGCCCATAAAAGTAAACACAGTAGTCACAGATTTGGAGACTCATATAGATAGTAACCTGGCTTTTGACCGACATGTGTCTAAGGCAGTAAGAAAATCATTCTATGTCACTTAAGTTATATGTAAGGGCATGGTGTCTAGGTATCGAGAAGTCATTGCACCACTGTAGTCAGCCCTCATCAGAACCATTACTGATGGTTGGGAGGGTGGCCTAATGGTTAAGGTGTTTGCTTTATAAACACAAGGTGCAGGGTTTGAGTCTCACAAGGGATAATTGGCTAGGCTTAAAATGGCTCGCAAGAGCAGTTAGCTTAGTACTAATCTATGAACCTATGAGTATGATGCTCTCTTTGGTGTGTACCTGTCTATGCACATGCAACAACTGGAATGTCTAAAAATGTTCCACACAAAAAAGAATACATGGTGTAAGCACAATGTACTGCAGATTGTCTCAAAGCTCTGTCTCTATACTTTGTTTCCTATAGACTGCTGTGCAGCATTGTATGCCAGACAAATAAGACATCCTGGATCCTGCTCTGATGGGTATTTTGCATATCTGCAAAATGAACAACACCAGAACTACTAGGTCTAAGGATTTAAACTTTGCTTGCGACTTAGATAGAACATGTTGTATTACAGAGAATCTCCATTCTCTGCAGTAGGCTTCTCAACCATGTGAAGAAGAGCCCTTCCCTAACCCTATTCAAGCACAACCTGGACCAGTGGATGCAAAATTAGAAATTCACCCCTAGCCTGACACATATGTCTCTGATGGAAAGAGGCAGCCACTAAGTCATGCCTTAACTAACATACGCCCCTTAAAATAATCTCTAAGGCACAGCAACTCATTGGATACATTTGGGCTGCATGGCTAAACTTATAAAGGCCCCAGTGGTCATTAGCCTAGTGTACACCTATGAACCTTTATATAGTCCTCTTTCAGTGAAAGTGTGTGAGTGTGTGTGCGTGTGTGTGTGTGTGTGTGTGTGTGTGTGTGTGTGTGTGTGTGAGCATGTGTGTGTGCGTGTGTGTGTGTGTGAAAGTCTGTGCATATGAGTTCCTTAAACTAAACCTAACCTTAAAACCCATAGTTGCTACCTAACCCTAATCCCTAAATTTGCTCCCTAAACCTAACCCTAAAATATACAGTCACTCATACTCTACCCTTATGGTTATTATACTTACCCAGCTTCCTAATTGGTGAAAACTGAATACTTGTATGAACATCAACCCTTGTGAGCTAAATGGAAGATTAGCACCTCTCTATGAGACTGCAGTCCAAGAGCAGCCAGTACTTGAGCTAATGAATTGCAACCAACTTCCAATATTGCCTCTTACATAGTTTTATCAGCTGATTTAAGTAGATGTTTTACTGTTTGAAGGCCTTCCTGTATTAGCAGCTCAGCTTTTCTAAATAATGTTCTAACTCTACTATATACTTGACTGGGTACATACAAACTTACAAAATATTTATAAAAAATGAAGTATTTATTACAAACTGTAACCATAGGAAGTACTGCCAACCATGCCAGGAGAAGTGGATGTGTAACATATGTCAGCACAGCTTGTTGTAATTTTGTAAATAATTATGTGACATTTGTATACCAAACTGATTTGTACAGATGCTTGTGATGAAAATGTATTTATGAGGTTTGCTTGTTTTAAAATGTATCAATAGTGTGCCGTGCTGGAAGGAAAAGAAATGTACATGTATTATTGTAACTGAACTACATGTATATATTTTAACAGCATATACTGAAAGGGAAGAGGTTAATATACCTAACTTTGAAAAAATATTTTTGAAATTAAATTACTTTATGGATTAAGACATAAAGATGTTATTCCACAGTTTTGAATGGTGCCAGTGACGCAATGTCTGTACTAGAGAATAGGTTATAGCTCCTGTAGGAATTGTGGAATGCTTTAATGGCTTTATGACTTCCAGCAACTGCACCACATCTGAGCAATGCTCTTGTGTGTGTATTATTGGCATGTAGGTGATACAATCCTGGCAGCTTCTAGTGTTGGTGACAGCATGGGAAACAGAGTCAGATGACTAGATGTGTGTGATGTCATTCTGTAAGCCAGAAATAATATTTAGCTATTAGTAGGATATTGCTCTCAGAATTTTGTATTCTGTTTTGGATCTGAAAACAAGGACCGCTGGCCCACATTATCGTGCCTTGCTCTATTCAGTAAGTAGGAACGGTAATTCTCTAGATCAGTTAGGAAAAGATAGTGAGACTAGCTAAATAGTATTTTTCTGTATCTGTATGAAACTTTCCATTAGTGTTATTTTTAATACTTCCTGTGACTGAAACTCCAGTGTTTACTGTAAATAGATATTCAGTATTTTCTTGTTTTCTTATTATTTATTAGTAAATATATTTAAACTTTTCATTGTAGTGGGTCATTTTTAGAAAATATTTAAGCTTTGAGAGTATTTGCATATTTATTTGGTGATAACTCTGGCCACTCCAGAAAGCCTGGCTGTTTGGTCAACATTACCATTTCTATTAATATTAGTTTCACTCAATATAATTGGATACCCTTTTAAAAGCCTTATAGTAACTGACTGGTGGCAGTGAAACTGGCTTAGAATCTGGACAGAAGGTGGCATAGCTAGTAAATCTGTGCCAGTGTTTCCCGGGTGTGTGTGTATGTGAAAATTAAATCTCAAAGACTGTGTGTGTCAGCTACTTGGGCAGGGACACAAAGCACTGGTTTCACAGATGGAGTGGTAGAGGACTTGGCTTAAACACTCAGCTGAGGACGTAACTGTGAAGCTGTGCCAGTGGGGAGTCTTAATGGGGACCTGGAGGGAGACAGATAGAGAAATCCAGACCCTACCTAGACTGAGTGTGTTCCCTGTGTTCTGTTAAGGTAAATTATGCTTGATGCGGAGAAGTCTGCATCTGGAAATACTGAGTGTATCCATTTGTATTCCAAGTGAGTGAATGTCCCTCTCCAGTGTCAATGGTGAGGATTGAAGTTTCTTGATTACTGGCCCAGAGTGGGGACACCAAACAAACTCCCTGAATTGCATGTGTGGACAGCAGTGTGCATTCCAAACATTTTAGTTGGCACAGAAATCTAGCTCTGACAGGAAACAAACATGTAGAAATTTCCCCACTAGGCTATAATATTATCAGATTAGATAGATCAAATAAAAAATGGCGGTGACTCTATTTTCTATAAAAACACACTAGATTTCCCTCCTTTGCCAACACACCCTGTCAACCTTCTCTAACTCTGAAATCCTACTTAACATGCTAAAACTAAACATTCATAAGACAGTTGCAAACATGACCACCATGAATCACATGTGGTTAAAAACACTCATCCAAATGAAGGTACATTATATAGACTAAAACCTACCTCAATGACATAGCCAGAACATGTATAGCCTCCACCTTCTTACTGACATCTCTCCTCTATGCTGCCCTAATCTTTACTAAACTTTAAGTCTCACAACTGTCTAAATTTGAACAATGTTATAATAAAATAGCCAACTTTTCAGTAAACTGTAATAATAAAACACATTACTGCTAAGCTCTCAGAGAGTACAACTGGTTAGAACTATCACATCACCTAGCTCTTTCTCAGCTAACTACAATACTCAGACTTCTGTATAAGCCAGATGATTGTCCAGCACTTAACAACTTAATACAACCCAAATCACACAACCTATTATCTATTTCACAAAACCAGAATACACCTCTTCAAATGCTCAGTGTTCAATATCTACTAATATCTACTAATGCATAAGTATATTTTATGCCTGTAATAGTTGGCTCTTCTTTCATATGAATGTAATCTAATTAGCAAATGAATGTGTAATTGTTAATGTAAATTACTTATTGTCTGCTCATGTATATTACTGAATGCCTGTTTAAAAATATTTGTAGTATATTGGAGCTTTTCTCCCCAGACTTCTGCTGAAAAAGGGTTTTTGATTAAACCCAGTTGCACAAATCTGCTAAACCAAAGCAAAAAAATTAAATAAAAAATGAAATCTAACTAAATCCACAACCTGCTTGTGTTTCATCTAGATGTTATGGCACCCCATTCATGTATGAGATACATTTAGACAATGTACAGGCTATGATTATCATTATTATTTTAGGTACCATATCCATGCATAGTTGCTCCTTAACAATGTTCATATAAAGCACCACAGTCATCTTGTAAGACAAGAATAAAACTTGTAGGCCTTGAACACTCTTGTGGTGTAAAACTAATGATTTGTGATGGCTTTTAATCTGTATTGTTAATTATGTTACTTTTACCACAAATTTCAGTACATTATTCTGCAGTACTGTACAATATCTGAATACAAACAAATACAGCATGTAACATTCATCATTAATGTCAATCTAAGAGTCAGCACAGGAGGCTTTAACTGAATCACCCTCCATAGAATCCTGATTATGGTGGGCAATACATTTAAGTAATGAAATCTTATGAAATGTTAAGTTATGGCCACAGATATCGTATTCTAAAAACAGACACTGTTATACAGATGGTTGTGATACACTGGCAACACACAGTAATCTATGAAAAATGTCAACTGTTGAATCAGTTCAGCAAAATGATTTACTTAAATTTTACATTTTTGTGGTGTGATATTAACTCAGGCCCTGAGGTGCTGTATTTGTAACAATTTCACTTCTACAACTGCATTAAACTCACTAGCTTTGCTGCTTTAACAGTATATTCAGGAATATTATTTTTGAAAACATTTCAGAAGAAACAGTAAGGCAGTGTGAAATAAAACACATTCTCATCCTTACTTAATGGGCTGTATTCCAAAAAATAGTTGTGGACAGCACAGCATGCTGAAGAAAGATATCAATGCATCAGCAGCTAACGTCACTTCATAATGTACGTTAATACAAGACCAAGTAATTATCTATTCAGCATAGGATAATTACTGACTCCGCACACATCCACTGAATTACAAAACACAGTCGGCACTCCCAACCCAACATGACAATGTACTTTGCTGACAAATTTCTGAAAACAATCACAGAGGCCATATGTGCTTTAGCTTAATGCCACTATATTCCACATATTCTTAAGGACTCATGCAAAATCCACAAACCTTACTTAAAAAAAAATGCAACTGGCATTTAATGCACTACAGCAGGCTAGGGTTCTGCAAGTTATATTAGAGGACAATTTACAAATGTGTACCAGACAGCAGCTAGCTAGGCACCAAGCCTGGCTACAGTTAGGTCAGCTCTCTGACAAATAATAGATACAGATTAGACAGAGAGCTGGTGCAGGCTGTATGCAGGATGTGTGCACTCAACAAGCATGGTGGCAGTCTGGGGGGAAACTCAATATGGACAGAAAAAAAAGTGTGCCTGAGTTTTAAGTATACTGTCTTGTTGGACATTTCAGCAGCACATAGGGAGATGCTGTAGGAATCTCTCAGACAGCTGCCATTCGCATCCTCTCACACAAAGTTCCTGGCAGCAATGTGCACCAAGGTGGATGAATATATCCAATTCCCAAAAACATCCATGGAGTGTAGAACTGCCATGCAACAGTTCTATGCCATAGCCAACTTCCCCCATGTCCTTAATGCAATAAATGTCACCCAAATCCCAAATAAAAACCCAGCTATACTTAATGTTGAATGGTACATCAAAAGAAAGGGGTGGCCATCACTCACTGGTCAGGTGGTGTGCTCAGCAGACAACCTCATTACTAATATCATTTCAACATACCCTGGTAGTGTGGATGAAGTTTCAAACTGGTGGGAAATTGACCTGAGGGCCACTTTCCAACATGGTAATATTCCTAAGGGACTACTACTCTGCAAATACTGGCCCACAACTCTGATGTAATAAAAATATAGGCCTGTCAACTGTAAACATGAAAACTAAATAAGTGTTTTTCCTTCCTACAAATGGGTGACTTCAGTTATTCTCTGGAGCCATGAATAATGATGCCATACAAAGCCCCATCAATCCCTACCATGGATAAATGCAACAGAGTACACACCACAGTATGAAACAGCACTTAGCATGTGTTTGGCATGGTGAAAGTAAGCTTCAGATGTCCGGGCACATCCAGGAATGCACTATAATACACACCAGAAAAAGCATCACTGATGGTTATCATGTATGCCATGCTACACAACGTGATAACAGCAAAGCATGGTGGCTTGCCAGCTGCAGGTGTTGGTAACCTAAACCAAAAGAATCTAGTTGTCTGATGAGGATACATCAGAGCTATCATAGGATGATCAGGAGGACACAGAGATGAGAAGAAATTGGCATGGGTGGTGGAGGATGTGACCATATATCCTAGGTCAGGCAACACAACAGTGTCTGACACACACTTTTGACTCAGGACAAGTCACATGTACAAATGTACACAGAATAAACAGTGATGTTCACATGTTGCCCCACAACTGCAGCAGCAGAGAGCACAACTAATGGAAAGAAGCCATTAGTTGTTCACATTGCACATAAAAAACAACATAAATGTAAGGTTTACTAGTTAGAGCATATACACAATACTCAGTAAGGAACACATCTGGATGTATACAGAGGAAACATCAACACATGACGTCTACCTACAAGGTACATCACCAATGAGGATCACACAGGTAAATGTGTAGGATGCAGCCAGGTGTGCACAACAGAAGATGTTATTAGACAGGTAGGATATCATCATACAGATAATTAGCATGAGAAGGTAGCTGTAAAATAGCCAATACTACAAGAAATTTAGGCCCATGCAGTGTATGGGAATGTATCAGTACAAACAAAATCAAAAGCAGGGGCTGTACACTGACACTAACGCATCACATATAGCATTGTGTAATGTGTAACAGTGTGTTACATCACAGTAAACAGCATACAGCAGCATGACTAATTAAAAACATCCCAAGGACCAGACAAAAAGGAAATAAATGCAAACAAGCCTCACATCCCATGTCTGACATGGAATGTCACACATAAGGCAAAGCTTCAATGCACAGGTATTTGCTTCAGCATGACTCAGTTAGAGGTAAGAATATGTTCAAACATGCACAGCATCACTGACAGTGACTATACAGCAGACATAGAACATGCATCAACACTGAGGATAGAGCAGCATAGGCAAATATATGTGTGAATGGAATCAGTGAGATATGGAAGGCACACATGTCATCTACATGTCAGCGTGGGGATTGAAAATGGAAAGAGGTCCACAGAAATACAGTGAGTGCTGAGGGTGAGACATGTGCAGTACCAAATGAAAATGTCATAAGTAACACAGGTATGTGTAGAGAGGCATACGTGTGCATGCAGGAATGGCAGACAACAAAAAAATGTGTAATCTAGCAATCAATGCTGGATGACAAAATACATGCTCTTAACCATGTAAATATATGCTACATGTCAACTAGCAAGATATACAAACATAGCAGTATAAAGTTATGCATAACATTGCTGTAGTCAATATCTGTGCTAACATATACCAATGACAAATAAGTACTGCCTAACACAACTTGAAGCTAGTCACCTAGGTCAGATAAATGAGCATAAAAACCCTGTAGCATCACACATTTAAAAACCTTCTACAGATAGACTACTCAGTGGTCAGCACATCAGTCATCATTGCCACAGGGTCAGAATGACACAACAAGACCCACATTCAATAAATTGTCAGTGTTACTCTAATGTAGTCTAGTGTGCCTATGCTGACAGCTCACACTGTGGTCCTGGCTGCAACTGCCACAATCAGAAACAATTACCCCACAGTGCTGTATGGAGGAGCTGGGTGTGGTGACTCTAGCATTTTAGAACATAGTGTAGGTAGGAGCAGTACTGCAATATGTCTGTCTGGACATGACTGCTGAGATCACAGTTGAATGACCAACAGCAGATGTACATTCATGTTGCAGCACAGACATTGATGTACGAGGGCCATGTGTCAGTCTAATGACAAGTGGTCTGCATCTCCCTACTGGAGGTAATCTGCTTATTACAGTCAGGGCATGTAGCACCTAGTTTTTTCTATGACACTATTTTAGCACAGCCATGACAAGGTTTTCAACAGTGTGTACAACAGATACCACACTGTCATGTTGTACAGTGAATGCTACCATGACCTCTCCATGTCTGTGCTCCTGACATTCGTGTAACACACACAGCTGGTGTGCTACATGATCGGTGACACAGGCAAGTGCACACATGTCAGAGCTATGATGTTGCTGTGAATAATCATGAGCCTGTAATAGTAAATGGACATCTTCTGACATGCATCCATGTACATCAGCTAAACTTCCTTGTAGAGTCTGATATGCAGTATCAATCCATCATGGGGACGAGTCATCATCATTACCTGACTCTACATAGGACAGTGCATCACTGTCATCATCATGTCTGTCATCTAATATTCCCATAACATCAGAATGGCCGCCCACATTATCCTTTTTATCAGAACCTATACCATGAACTACATGGCTGTCCCCTTCTGGTCTGGGTACTGAACCTAATGCAGTGGCCTATATGCCATGGGCCATATTATCACAGTGAGGCAATCACATTCCACCTCAGGATCACCAATGAATGGGCTACTGGAAGAGGCAGGTAGTGAATGTGCTACAAAAAGTGACAGATGATACTTCATATTCATTCACAGAAATCAAATGATTTGGCTTAGTACTGAAATCTGTGATTCTATATGACTAGAACTCTAATGATGAAATGGACTTACCAGGGAGTCATGGGTATAGGTGGTTCAGGCCCCATTATAACAGAGATATGCCGTGTAATTTGCATATCAAACAAATATGACAGATGAGGTCAATACAACTACTAAAACTTACCTGACATGTCCTCCTATGACTCCAGCACTAGTGGTGAGGATTGAAATGCCACTGTCATGTGAAAAAATAGACATACACAAATTATTATTAAGCAAATCTGAGGCATCCTGTAGGATTCCACCTGAAGTATAAGACACATTAAATAAGATGGACACATACCAGATGGGTGATAATGATGTGCAGATTGCAGGTGTCCTATGCAGGTGAACAAGACCATAAAGGGCACTGATGTAATTATCATTAGTGAAATGGAAATGTAGCAAGCAGATAGACTTTCTTAACAGGTACATCCTCCCTTATTGGGAGTGTATCATCTTTCAAAACACAGAGCCTGTATTATAAGAAGGCAGACAAATAGCAACATGTCAGTATACTTCACAGTCTTAACAGGAGGCAGAGGTATACAACACCTATGTATCACACAAACAGGGTATGGAGACACTTTTGTGACAAAGAGTGCACATGCTGGACAGATGCACCTGTGTAATGAACAATCCAACATTAATATCCTATATCACAGGCGTGCTAAACAGAGCTGCACAATATCAACCATATGAAAATCTTTACCAGATCTGTCTGTACATACAGCCTCCTAGCCCATGTTTTGTGATATATCTGTAGGTTAAAATAGCATACAATGTCATGATATGGTGCACAATACACCTACTCAAATTTATACAGAAACAGGGTAGTAAAATGTCAGCATATGAAAATGACCTGTTATGTAGTCATGACCACATACCCCCACAAAAACATAAAAGCTAAGCCATCCTAATGTTGCCTTTGTCCCATTGAATGCAATCACAACTACTACTACTATATGGCTAAGCATCAGAGAGTATCCATAAATCAGTCACTGAAGATACAATGTGTGGAAATCCCCATATGTTATTGGTCTCCATAACTGTACCCCAAACATTACAGATTATTCTGCAATAACTATGGATAAATGGTGATTCTCTTCATAGCTGTAGTAAACTGGGGCTGGTTTATAAGCAGTCATAAAACTGTACATGGGGAAAACCTCCTATGTACTAATGGACATATACTTATATGCATACATATTGTTGAAGACTATCCCCTCCTTAATGTAACAGGCAGATTCTAAAGCAGAGAATTTCAAACAAGATATGCAGTTGTTTTTTATAACATAATGATAACATATGTATATGATAACAGCACTGTGTTTCACCACAGCAAAGCCACAGGTGACAGCTTACCTTTGGAAGCTAGCTGTAAGTAAGCTATACCCCAGAGTGAGGTTAGCCACGTGCACACAGCTTATAAGTACTATTTGCACCATACATAGTTAATATGGTTCATTACCATTGAGGGGCTTTAGAATCCGATTAGTGAATGGCTGTGTAAGTTTTCAAATCTATATGCATTAACCAATAGCTCAATCTAAGTATACAGTGCTCAACATAACTACCCAATAGGTACCAATAATGGAATAGATTGAAATGTTTGTTACATGTATCTATTGCCCTCCAATAGTTTGCCATCCTATATGCACCATCTTTAGAATGTCATATTGATACATATCCCTGCCAACCCATTGCTACCTGCAAACTGAGTGGGATGTCAGTTAGCATTTTTTGGTAGGTGTTTTTGTAAAACCTTCAACACCTTTACTGAGGATGTCAACAAAGAGGAGGCTACAGTGAGTCCAGGTACTGAACAGAGGAGAGGACCACCCAGATGTTCACTGTCAATACCGGACATGAGCAGAGAATGACAGCATATCCCAGGAACTTCATGATGATCAACATCTGCAACCAGATTGCAAGGGAGCACCACAAACAGTCTGGGATCCACAGGACTGGTGTGCAGATCTAGCACCTCTATGAAGGACATGGAAGATATTCACTGGAGTGTTGCAGAAGTCTGAGACCAGCCACCAGATACCTGGAATAAGTTACATAATCCACACCTTAACAGCTACATTATCAGATGTGCATGTTGTAAGCATATGTGTTTATGTGAATCTGTGTTTCATGGGTATCTGTGTTGATAACAGTAATTTACATGCAGGAAGTTTAGTTCTACTCATTAAAGTTTACATTCACGTGTCGACACATTCTGAGATTATCTATTTGTCTGTGGTGGTGGTGATTCATGTAATATTGCACAACACTTATGGAAGATCTATATTTGTTGGTAACTTATGTAGTGCAAATTTTTACACATATGGCATGGCGGTGGTGCATTAGAGTCTATGATGCTTAGGCAGTGTATGACAAAGCATTTCTCCATTATCTGCAAAGCTTCTGTAAACATAATACACTATACCTCTGTATATGTGAATGCTGAGTAATACATACATTAGTAAGCTCTTTTATAATCCATGTCTGCTTTCATCAGTTTAATGAATGTAAGATCAATGCAGGTCATCATGGTTAAACTGAAATATGTTTGAGCCACATACAAGAAGTGTGGATCTGTAATCTTTATACTGCATTGTGGCTGCAGGGTTAGCACTGTATGTGGAGACATGTGGGTTTGAATCACATGGTTGTACACTAATTTTAAAGGTACATTCTAATACTTTTTGCAAACTATGACAGTTAAATTCAGTATGCTGACACATGTTAGTTTTATAAGGCAGATAAATGCATATCCCATCATTATTCCATAGACCTTTACAACATTAAAGGAAATTTGAAGCGCATTAGTTGAAATGGTTAAGCAATAGGTCACTATGATTTTTTTTGTGCCTATGTGTGGGTTCAAATCTCAGTAATATGTTGGCAGTTATGCATTTCCTTTTGAACAATTCATATGGGAGATCTATGCTTGGTTGATAAGTTACACATTAGAGATTTTACACATCTAGCATGGCTATGGTGTATTAATTTAGGCTAAGGAAGATTACACATGTTTCCGTTATCTGCAAAGTTCTAGAAACATCATACTTCAGTTAATAATGATATATGTATAAATGCTGGGTAATGCATACATATGTTACCTCTACAGTTTAAATTATACAACAGTCTGTTATAATCTATTACTTATTTTCACTGACTAACTTCTTAGCTAAATTACATGTTTATTTATTTTATTTATTTATTTATTTAACATTTGTTGACCGGGAATGTCCGACTAGGTTCCACAGATCCTGTTTTCAGCGGAGGCCCGGGGAGAAATGCTCCAGAAGCATATCTTTAGAATGTGGGAGGAAACCGGAGTATCCGGAGGAAACCCACGTGAATGCAGGGAGAACATGCAAACTCCACACAGAAGGCACCCCAGCTGAGAATCGAACTGGAGAACCTCTTGCTGTGAGGCGACAGCATTAACCGTTGCACCACTGCGCCACCCGACATGTGTAGGTTTAAATCCCCCAATTGAATCGTAATGTCTTTAATGGCTATGTTTCTGTTTCAAGTGCAGACAAATATTATCTCACAAACTATGAGAGTTGGAAATATGAACTGTTATTGTGGTGGGATATTTCTGTGAGCACTGTGATAACATGCATTCATGATTGAATAGTTTTATTGCTCAAACCCCACCACAGACATTATATACTTCAGTGGCTAGATTTAATGTTATTGTACAGCCATGCATGGATTTCGTGATATATGTTATGAATGGTGGTGTTTTTGTTCCACACTATTATTCATGTTATGTTACAGATGTCACCATTTCATGTCACACAATGCATTTTGGATGTATAACATACAATGTGATGTTAAATATGTATAGCAGCTTATGTAGGGCAGATAGCAGCACTTCTACTTTTCTTTTACTTGTCATGTAATATACACACAACTTCACATTAGGCTACTATATGCATGTACATGTCCATACAAAATGACAAACGTGTGCACCTGCACATATAGGTCTGTCAGCCTTTTGCTGTGGTACTGCCCTTTGGCACTATGTTTGGTTGTTTGCCTTTTGCACGCAGGGTTTTAGGTTGTAGTCTGTCCTCTATTTGTCTGTTCCTGCATTTCCTTGTTTGCATTTGAGTACCCTTGTTGTTATTTGGCTTCCACTTGCATTGCTGACAACTTAGAAATTTGTCCATATCATGGTACATAAAACTGGGAACCAGATTTAGCAACTGGAACAGTCTCTGCAAAATGGTTGACCTGTGGAATGTTCGAATTACTTTCTGCAACAGAATCAGACTTTTGAACACA
Organism: Protopterus annectens; assembly: GCF_019279795.1. NCBI lineage: Eukaryota > Metazoa > Chordata > Ceratodontiformes > Protopteridae > Protopterus > Protopterus annectens. The sequence continues at coordinate 907,929,300 of NC_056729.1, forward strand.
TACTGGTCGGGAAACAATGTTTGACTCAGTCTTTGATTTAGAGTCTGCATCACAGATATAATGTTGTGATTGCAATGGTGATGATTCTGGTACAGGAAGAAGATGTCTACAATTCCTCCTATACCCATCACCCTCGAAAATTACCCAATATGATCTCAGCTCGGCACAGATGCCTGTTATCTGTCCTATTCGATCAAAACCTTTCATTGTCTGAATTTGTACCATCTCTCCTTCCCTCAATGAATGAAGTAGATGCTTGATCTGTCATAACTAGATTTCTGGATATTATGCTTCTTCAACAATCGAGCCTTGATGGTTTTATTGTTTTTAGAATTAGGCTTTAACAAACTTGATGAAATAGGTTGTATAGTTCTAGTTTGTCTGGAAAGTAGTCTTTGAGTAGGTGAGCCAAGAATATTGTCTCGAGGTATGTTGAGATTAAGTAAATTCAAGAATAAATCGATATTGTCATGCTTTGACTTTTCAAGTAATTGCTTTGCACTCTGTACTGCTCATTCAGCTAGTCCATTGGACTGAGGATATTCAGGGCTATTAGTGACATATACAAAGTCCCATTCACTTGCAAATGTCTGAAACAACTGGTTAGTAAACTGAGTAACATTGTCAGAATAAAGTTTGGGTGGACTATCATGAACTGAGAAATGATGTTTTAGCTTAGTGATAACAGTTGTTGAGGTTACGTTTAGTAGCAGATAAATCTCAAACCAGTTTGAGTAAGAGTCTACCAAAACCAAATGGTGTTAATTATTCTATTCAAAGATATCAGTTGCTACAGTAGACCAAGGTAGTTCAGGTATTGGCTTTTGCTGAAGCAGCTCTCTTTGCAACTGTGCTCTGGTACTATTACATACTGAACAAGAAGAAAAAACTCTATCAATGTCTTTTGATAATGAAGGCAAAAATACTAGTTCCCTTGCCCTTTTCTTGGTGGATAATAAACCTGGGTAACCACGATGCAAAATATGAATATATTCATGCTGTAAAGAAGCAGGAACAACAATTTTAGGACCTTTGAAAATAATACCATCTTCCATCAACACTTCATCTCTGTAGGGAAAATATGATTGCACCTCAGGTGATGCACTAGATTGTTTTGACAGCCATCCAACACTGATGTAGTGATTAAGCTTTTGTGAAATTTGATCAGTCATAGAGTGATCTCTCAATCATCAAGTCTGGTGGTGGAAAAATTATGCACTGGCATTACATCAAAGTCAAATGTTTCAACATCAAGCGGTTCTGCTGTACTTTTAGGTGATCTGCATAAGGTTTTAGCCAGATAGAGCAATTTATCTTTAGTGTAGACCATTTTGAAATTATACTTTTGCAATCTGAGCAGCAACTTCCTCAACTGTGCGCATTGGATGACATGGCCTCTTTAATGCTTTGTTCAAATCTCTAGGGTCAATGCATATTCTGATTTTGTCTGTGCCTTTCTTATGAGTGGCTACCATAGATGATACCCATTCAGTTGGTTCTGTGACTGGACAAATCATACCTTGCTGCACCATCTTATCCAACTGAGCTTTGACTTTGTCTTGCATTGCTTTTGGAACTCTTCTTGCTGGTCTGACCACTGGAGTGACCTTGGGGTCTAACTTCACAGAATACACAACTGGAAGTTTGCCCAGTTTATCATCAAAAACATCATCACAATCTGAGAAAATGGCTTTTGAAAAACTTGAACTTGGAATTGCACTCACATGAGGAATTCCTTTAGAAAAAGAAAGCAGATGCATTCTCAAACTATTTTTGAGACCTAATAAAGATTGCACTGATTGTCTGACTACATATAATAATATGTTGTAACAATTCTCAGCCAAATGACATGAAAGTATTACTGAACTTTCGGTTTGAATTTCTTCACCTCCATATGCAACAAGTCTCATACTGCTGGTTACACTAATGATGGAAGAGTAGAGGGAGAAATTACCTCTTTCTTCCTGGATGCAAAACCTTTAGTAATGAGATGTGTCGCATAGAAGGACTTTCTAACCACAGTGGAAATGTGGTGATCAAAACAGAAGTTGCTGTTCATTGGCTCTCACTTTTGCAAATGTGTCTGCTGATATAACATTGCACTTTGATCCAGTGTCTACTTTGAGCTCTGTGGATTTCCCATTGATCCGAACTGTACAAAACACTTCACTCCTTGCCAATAAGTTGACTCTACCTGATCAACCTGCTTTCTTGTGCAACCTTTTTTAACAACTTTGTGAGGCTTACTTGATTTGCAAACTTTTAAAATTGGTTCTATTTCTTACACTTATGACATTGTTGACCATATTTTAAACACTTCTCCTTTTAGATTCATGATTTGCACCACAGCTGCAACAGTTAACAATAAAGCTAGACTTCGGTTTTGTTGACTCATGTTTGTGTTGCACTTAGCTGGCAGTGGAGTTTGCCCTTTCTTGGAACTTTCTGAAAAGCTTTGCACCTTCTTTGAAAACCCTGTGGCTATCCTTTGCTTAGGCATGTTTCTGCTTGCCATGTGTTGCATACTGTCTACATTTGCTCTGGAGTTTAGTGAAACCATGATTTTGTCACTTGTAAGCATGTTAGTATGACTTTCTGTCACCTCCTGGATCTGACAAATCTCTGTTGCTTTGCTTAATGTCATATCACTGTCACAAAGCAAAATCTTTCTCACTGCAGCACCATTAATACCACATACAAGTGTATCCATTATCAGCTCCTCTTTCAAGTCACCAAACTAACACGTTTTAGCCTTGTTCCTCAAGTCAGTTATATAAGCTGCAAATGTTTCCCCTGGTTTTTGATTTCTTGTATAAAACAAATGCCTTTCTAAGGAAATGTTCATCTGGGGGTTTCACATTTCTCTGAACTTAAGCTTTAAACACTCTGGGTCTTCTCTGGATTCAGCTTGCACAACAATATGGTGGTCTGCACTCTCACCTTCATATACTGCTGGTGCATACACAAATGATTGCTCTTTTTCTATAGCTTCAGATCATGCTAGATTTAGCAAAATAAATGCCCTTGTTCATGCATCTCTATCTGCATAAGCTGCTTGTATAAGAATATTATACTCCTGTTCAAACATTCTATAGTTCTCTGCAATACTCTCATCAAACCCAAGTGGTTGAGGTTTTCGAAATCCATCTGCCATATTAACACATACCAGTGAAGGGTCTTGCAAATATGTACAAATACACACTTGCAAATATGTACAAATACACACACACACACACACACACACACACACACACACACACACACACACACACACACACACACACACATACACACACACGTGCATAAATAATTGGCATAAACACAATTTGTTCAATGCTTTTGTGCTCTGTAGCTGCACTATCTCTCTTAAAGCTTATCAGAATTGTGCAAATGAATAACTATGTATGTATTGCTTTCAATTAACTGGACTTTGCAAAATAAACCTCTCGGGCTTCTCGATGCTTTATTGCACTTTGTAAAATAGCTTTTCAGATTTCTTAATGCCTTACTGTGGTTTGTGAAATAGCTTCATAGTTTTCTTTTATGGTACTTTGCAAAATAACTTTTGAGCTTTCTCGATGCTTTATTATGCCTTGTGAAATAAGTTTTTAGAGCAATTAATGCTTTATGAAACTCTGCGGAATAGCTTTTCAAACTTTTTAATGCTTTACGGAGCTTAATGGAATAGTCTCTTGGACTTTGCAATGCTTTATTGCATTTTCCACAGGTAAAAGCAGAAATGCTAAAATCATTGCTCACCATTCACTATGTTTGAGGAATCGGTAAAGGCAGAAATACTAAAGTAATTGCATGAAATTTTATCGATAAAGGCAGGCATGCTACAGTCATGCACCATCACTTATTACATTTGTCACTTTAAGAAAGATTTGAGAACTTTCAAATGTAAATGTGCAATTCACGAGCACTGTCATACTCTTGTAATTTCCTGTAAAAACACCTTGATACAAGAAACTCATCAAACAACTGCACAATGTGAAAAGTCAGATGTTTGTTGCCCAAACTCAATGTCTTTTGAGGTATCTGCACTTTATAAATGACTAGATACAATACAATGAAATGCCTCCTAAATGGTGGCACCTATTTAGGTGACTCCTTACAGTACAAGAAGTACTCTGTAATGCCGGCACTTTGCGAACAGACACACCCAGCACAAGAACTTTCTTCAAATAACCATGCTTTGACAGAATTACATGAAATAGTTGCACTTTATACACAGTGAACTCACTGAAATTCATGCACAGTAATAAGCACACACTGTAAGCACTTTTGCACACACTGAGATGTTTCAAATAACTTTAATTGAGCCTTTGATACAATATGAGGTTGTAATTATACCCAAACACAGCACTTTGCCCAAACATAGCAGTCGTCTTGCTTTATTTTTACTTACTGTGCTCTTTTCTTTTCTTTATTATATTCTTTTTTGCCTCCTTTAAACCCTTATCCTTCTTTTTCTCAGCATACCTTCTTTGTGCTCGTTTTACTCTAAATATGCCCAATTCTGCCTTAAACACACTTGTTCTGCCTTAAACATGCTTGTTTTGCCATAAACATGCTCATTTTACCTTAAACATGCTGAGTTTGTAGTTTAAACATATTTGTTTCATCAAATACTTTTGTCTTAAACATTTTCTTTAGTTAACAAACTTTTTTAACTTTCAACTTGCCTGATAATGCAGTTTATGCCCTTGTAATGCCTTTTCTTGCCTCTTTGTATCGAGTAAGTAATTCATATTGCTTTTCATTACCTTTAATTCTTTCTGGTTGTGTTCACACTGTTTTCTCTCAGTTTTGCCTTCGTTGTCATCTTTATATCTCATGGCTCCAAATGTTCTTCTCTTTTCCATCCCGGTTCTGACACCATGTCGCTTTATGTTGACACGCAAATAAACAAGTCATCATGGGTTCTGTTTGAGAAGCTTTATTCAATACAAACACATCACTGTAAAGCAGTGGCAGCTGGTGACTTCAAATCAAAGTGGGGCTTCAGGAGACAGCTGAATGGGTCGGGCTAATGGAAAGGGGTGTGTCCAACTAGAAAGGGGTAGAACTATGCTAAAAACCACAAAACGTGGACGTTAATTAAATATGCTGCCCTGGTTGCCACTGCCAAACAATCATTATGAGAGTCCAATCAAGGCAAAATGAATTGTAGGAGAAAAAAATATTTCAATGCATTGGCTACATGACAGCTTACTTAATATCTAGATGGAAACAAAAAGTTGCAAGGCATGAAAAAATAAATTACTTTTTAAATACATTACTGGAATGCCAGTCAAAATCAAGTATAAAAAAAGAAGCAGTACTCAACTCAAACCACTTCTCCTTGTACTGCTGTTCTAATTATAATTTATATTCAGGTTTATAAAAGTACCAAGTAACATGCTAAAAGTAGCAATACCTTCACTTGTAAAAATGTTTCTTATCCAAAAAAGACCTGCTGCCTGACAACTATCTACTTGTTTCATAGGGAAAACATGATTAAAGTAAAAAATGAACAGCAAACGAGAAACAAGCTCAAGATAAATTGCTTAAAGGATCACTGCACAGGTTATGGAACACACATGATAGATTGGCATTCTGTTTAGTTTATGGGTAAAGCCTGCAAAGATGACTGCAAGTCTCCAACAAATGTAATGAGCTTCTGAAAATACTGTAATCCTATCCTTTATTACAAATACTGTCATAAGCATTTCAATAGCTATGGCTTATATGCTATCTAGTTATGTAAATATTCTCTGCATGGCAACAACAAAAAGGCTTTCAATGTTGGTAATTCTTTAACAGTATGCTTATTAAAGCATACTTGCATTTTACAGTCTCAGACAAGCTTACCTGATGATCATTAAAGCATTGCTACTTAAACACAGAGCAACAGGCACTGCAACAACATGCATTTTCTGAATAAGAAGAATCATACATCAACAGTATTAAAACATGACAGAAAACCAGAACATTCTGCAACATCAAGGACAGATAAAATGCCACTGTAGTACTTGTGTCTACCTTGGATGGGGGGATACTCTGTACACTTACACTGCATAACTGCTCCTTGCCTTGCTTGGACACATCCAGAGTCACTATGTGGGGGTGTGGGGTGCAAAATGTATGTCACAATTTGAATTGTTTCTGGCTGACAGTGAGGGCTCTGACACATTTGTCATACCTCTCAGCTTCAGAACAAAAAATCTGGACAAAGCCATAAACAGAGGTGGGACAAAGGTCCAAAAATAAGACAATTTTTACATATTGCTCTTATAAACTTAGAAAGATAATAGAATAGTAGGTCTTGTATTAGTATGAATTTTCTGAAGGGTATGAAATCTGAAACTCAAATGTCTGTCATTATTTTCTAACTTCAATCTTTAATGATTTGCAACTAATTTGCCAGAAAAACACAATTTTATAAAAAATGGACCAGAAATGTGATGCAAAAATATAAAATAGCCACACAATACAGCTGGGAACCTGTCAAAGAATGGACACTTTTTTAATATTAGTACTGTTAACTTGAGCAACTGACAAAATAAGAGAATCTACATGCATTTCTGAAATTAAAAGTAATCTATAACTCAGACCATTACAATTATTTAATTGTAAATCGTCCACATTTTCTTCCAAATTTGGCATTTTGTGGAGGGATTATTAGGGGAAGAGCAATATTTTGAGCCAAAATCAGGGACAGTTGAGAGATTTGGATATACTTAATTCTATAAAGTGATTTATTTGTGCGTACCTCTCATCATCTTAATGCAGGAAATCTGGACAAGGCTAAACATAATGGGGGAACATACAACATACAAACAGTACTAAAAATTGCTCTTGTATAAACTTATTCAGTTGACAGAACAACTGGTCCTGCTTTAGCATGCATTTTTCCTGAAGAGTATGAAGTCTGAAACTCAATGTCTGTCATTATTTGGTGACTTCATTCCTAAATGATTTGCCAGAAAACCACAAATTTTATGAGGAACAAACCAAAAATAAGAAGCAAAAATCTATTCATTTTGCCAAAATCTGGACAGTTAAGAGGTATAGTTCGGCCGGGCTGTCTGAGTTTTCTGCGCTTCCCCCCTCACAAAATCATGGTTGAATGGGGCCTCCCCTGCAGCTATTCCAGTGTTCCATTACTTGGCTATTTCACCCCATTTACCATAAACACTATAATGTGCATACTGCTTTACTTCTACGATGATTTGGATTTAATTTAAAAGTTGTATTTTACAATTTACAGCACAAACATTAATAGGCATCTGCTAAACAAAGCAATGCAGTCTCACAATGAAAATAGACTTAGCATTACAACTTCTCTGCCCTTGAAACTCACATTCATTGAAACAGTATTGAAAGCCACATTCAAAGAAAATACATCTGTCCAGTGGCAGATAAAGATTAACTTTGGGCTGTTTTCAAATCATAGGCTCCTTGTACAGGAAGCATACGTATGTTCTTTGATACACCTTCCTGATTGTATTAAATTATATTCCTTGTATAACACAGTACAGCTGTTAGAGGGCTTTATAAGTTTATTGTTTTGAACATTTTTTCCAGTAAACAATGAAACAAAATGCATGCACCAATAATGACAAAACTGCCCAGTTCAGAACATTTCCATTATAAAAGTCTACTCAAACTTCTGCAATCCACTAGTATCAGTAAATATGCACAATCACTGCAGAAATAAAAGTCATCTAAATAATTCCACATTAAAGAGATCTGTAATTAATGAAAAGGTTACTGCTAGCAAACAACTTTATATTTCATTGTTTCATCTACAAATAAAGTCCCTGTTGCTGTTGAGGAATAAATTGCCTATGTTACATAAAAAAAATGATAAGCTAGTAATATTGCAACAGGGAATGGAAACTGCGGTGGTACAGCAGTAGCGTTGTTGCCTCACAGCAAGAGGTTCTCCTGTTCGATTCTCGGCTGGAGTACCTTCTATGTGGAGTCTGCATGTCCTCCCTGTGGTTGAGTGGCCTCCAAAAGACATGCGTGAATGGGCATGCCTTCGCTGAAGGTTGGGCATCGTGCTGATAACTTGGCACCATAAAAATCTACTGCCAATCATTAGCAGACCGGGGTTCCGCTGTGGTGACCCCTAACTGGGAAAAGCCGAAAAGACAAACAACAACATTGCACTAGGGAATGGATGGCAAACTGATGACAGGTTCATTGTTACTAGGTATCTCTGCCAAAGAGGACATTCTCAGGACTGCAGCATCCACCCCCTTTATAAGCACAACACAGTACAGTATCAACAATGCATCAATATACTGTGAGAGTAGAACCCACAGCCTTCTGCATCAAAAGCTGTTGTGCTATTAATAACACACTCAGCATAAGCAGCATTAAACTTCTCTTTAAGCTCTCAGCTCCTTGTAAAATCCACTCGACACTCAACTGTCTGTATTTTTCAACTTTAAAGCACAAGAAATCTGGAAATAGCTAAAATATATTTGGGGGGGGGGAGCAAAAGCCAAAAAGCTAGGGACAATTTTTAAACATTGCTTGTATAATCTTGGAAAGTTGCTAGAATAAAATGCTGTGCTACCACCATGCATTTCACTGCCAAGGCTTGAACCCTGGACCCTGTGCATTACAGTGAGAGCAACATACCACTATGCCAAATCAGCTGTTTCTTGAAGGACAGGTAGACTGAATCTTAAATGGCTATCATTTAGTGAATTCAGTTCTCACCGTACATCTCAACCTGGAAACATCAAAAATCTGGACAAGGCCCATGAAAAATAGGTACCAATCTGAACGCTGATTAACATAAAATTTGCATAAATAATTATGTAACCCCACTGACTCCAATGGAATTGCGAGATATCAACTTTCAAATGCAAAACGAAGAACAGACAACCAAAATATGGCACAAGAGTCCTCCTGCAGCCATTCCAGTGTTCCATTGCCTGGCTATTTCACCCCAACATTTACCATAAACACTAATGAGTGCATACCTCTTTACTTCTACAATGATTATTTTGACTTTATTTTTACATTTTATAGCACAATTCACAAACCCTAATAGATATCTGCTAAACAAACAATACTGTCTCACAATTAAAATAGACTTGGCATTAAAATTTCTCTGCCCATGAAACTCACATTCATTGAAACAGCATTGGAATCTACACCACATCCAAAGAAAATGCATCTGTCCAGTGGTGGATAAAGATTACCTTTGGACTGTTTTCAAATCATAGGCCCCTTGCACACAAAACAAGAAACATAACATACATGCGTTCTTTGATATACCTTCCTGATTTTATTAAATTATATTCTGTGTATAATACAGAGCACTTATTAGACTTAAGTTAGAGCATATTTTAAACTTAATGTTTGAAATTTTTTCCAGTAGGCAATGAAACAAAATGCATGATTGAACCCATAATGACAAAACTACCCAATTTAGAATATTTCCATCAGAAAAGTCTACCTCCACACACACGTGTGAGTGCACACATACATACACACACACACACACACACACACACACACACACACACACACACACACACACACACACACACACTCAGAATACCAAACTACTCCAACTCCGTTTGTTCACCTATTTGTTTGCGCTGAAACAACCAGCTGGAAATGCATGCATTTGAGCCCTTGAGCTCAATTCTGACAGGCTGATGGCAATGACATCAGCTCAAAAAGCACGAAGGAAAATAAATGTAAAAAATCTGTGAAAAAATAGGAAATGAAGGGGTGCCACTCAGGAATCGTGGCACCCCATTATTTGGACTCCAAAATTTGGTAAAAACTGAGTAATTTGGTATGGTTGGGAGGTATGGTTCTCACCATAGCTCTCAACCTCTTCACATAAAATACCCAGACAAAGCCAATAATGGGGGAGTACAGCTCCCAAACATATTCATTGAATTCAGTTCCCACCATAGCTCTCAACCTCTTATCACAAAAAACCTGGACAAAGCCAATAACGGGGCAATACAGCCCCAAAAATAGGGACAAATTTCAAATATTAATCTTATAAACAGAAAATTGCTAGAACAAAACGTTTTGCATTACCATGTACTTTCTGAAGAATAAGAAGTCTGAAATTCAAATGCCTGTCATTATGTAGTGAATTCAAAATCTAGAAAACCACAAATTTCACAAGAATAAACATATGAGGCAAAAAGTTCACAAGTGGTGGTGGGTAGGGAATTCAAGCTTTTGCTACCTGCTCCGAAGGTACAGGGTTTGAGTCTAGTCACCAAACACACACACACACACACACACACACACACACACACACACACACACACACACACACACACACACACGCTGCACTCTGATCTACAATACTCTAGTGAGGGAATCTTGAAAAAATGCTAGCATTTTTACATTAACCCTCAATTTATTTCTATAGTGCCTTGGAATCTATTTTTGTAAGTCCATTTTCTTTTTTTTTTCTCAATTGCTTTTATTGAAAATTTTAAAAACTAAACATTAGTATGATAATAGAAATATTATAGGAAAAAATATATATATATATACATATATATATATATATATATATATATATATATATATATATATATATATATAAAGAACAGTAGTAAACACAAACTAAAATAGCTATTTACAATAGTGTCTACTATAAAACAAAGCTTTTTAAACAGAAAAAGAAATGTAATAGGCACAGTTGTTAGTTAATTATTAAAGTCTATTTATCCAGCAGTTCTTTGAATGCCAACCATATATTATATGAAGAGGTGATTCTAGTTGTTCTTGTCTTGATTGTGATAAGTTCAGGATGGCAGACTTCAGTTGCCAAGTATACAAATTCCTTCATAGTAGAATTAGTCTGATTCTTCCAGTTCTTGATGATAACTTTTCTTGCTAATGTTAAGATACTCCATAAAAGATGGCATTTTATTTTTGTGACACAAATCGGAATAGGTGTATTAAATAAAATAACAGATTTGGTCAAAATAAATGTATCATTAAAACAGACTGTAAAAGAGAATTTGTATTATCCCAATCTGTTTTAAGTTTTATACAATTGTAAAACATATGCTGCCAGTCAGCTTTAACATTTAGTTTACATCTCCATCATCTTATGTCTCTAACATCAATTTGACTTTATGTGACATGATAAAGGTTCTGTGTAAGGACTTCCAAGAGAATATTCTCTACCCTTGTGATGAAGTAGTTTCTTTTGAAGACTGGAGTATTAGTTGTTTACCATCTTCACTTGGGAAATTATTATTAACAAGTCTAAAATGGTTCCAATAGGTTTCTCTGTAACATACTGTTGATTTCTTAAGTACCTTATATATTATAGATAGAAGTCTCTTTCCAATTATATTCTGGTCTAATAGAATAATGAGTAAATAAATGTGGGGAAAGAATTTCTAACTATTGGTTGCATTAGATTAATCTTATATTCAACTAATTGTCTCCATCCATCCTCAACCCCTTTTCCCATTTTGCACATGGGGTTGGGGTGTCATTTTAACAGTGAAAATCATGTTTAGCCAAGGTTTACACCACCTGCTGGCTAGCCCTCCTGTAGTAGTTCAGTTGCATGCACACTTGCACCTATGGCCAATTTAGAGTGTCCAATCCACCTGTTGCCCTGCTGCATGTGTTTGAAATGTGGGAAGAAACTGGAGCACCTGGAGGAAGCCCACACAACTGCATGGAGGACATGCAAACTCCACACAGAATGTACCCCAGTCAAGAATTGAACCAGAGAACCTCTTGCTGTGAGGCAACAATGCTAACCGCTGCACCGCCACAGCTGCTCTAATTATCTAATTGTCTACAATTTTGAATTTCTAGCCACGTATTTGCTTAACCCAAACTCAGGGGTGGCTCGTGCTATAGGACTGCAGGACCTCAGCCCTCCCACCTAAAAAAAACAAATAAAATTAAAACCTAAAATTCCCTCTAAAATAGACAGGAACACAGCAGTCTAGATAGGGGGAAAGGCATCTCAGCCCCAAGATGCCCAGCAGTCTGTGTGGCAGTGATGTCATGAAATGCAGCAGCAGCAGGCTGGACAAATCACGGATTTGGACTGTTTGAGATGGACCAATCATGCAAGGTTTGATATCGGCAGCGGCAAGGGGAGCAGTTATTTGGCTTGTCAGCAAGGTGTGTGTGTGTGTGTGTGTGTGTGTGTGTGTGTGTGTGTGTGTGTGTGTGTGTGTGTGTGTGTGTGTAATGCCCCAGTTGCTATATACGGGGGGCTAGAGCAAACCCATGGTGGTGTGGTAGGGAATACCACAGGCTTGAACCCTGCACCTTATATGCAGGTGTTAAGGGCCTGAATTCCCTACCCATCACCATTTGTAAAAAATGTGCAGATTTTTGCCTCATATGTGATCTGTTCTGTTCCTCATAATATCTGTGGTTTCTAAATGCTTAAATGCTTAGATATTTTATGGTGCAGTGGTAGCATTGTTGCCTCACGGCTACAGGTTCTCAGGTTTGATTCTTAGCTGGGGTGCCTTCTGTGTGGGGTCTGTATCTTCTCCCTGTGTTTGCTTTTGTGTCCTCCCATGTTACAAAGACATGTTTGCATTATTTCTTCCTGGGCCTCTGCTGAAAATTGTTTTTTTGTCCCAAGTCAGACTGTCCTGGTTAACAAATGTTAAATAAAATTGGCAGACATTTGAATTTCAGACTTCAGGTTTCTGAATGTATAATTCCTTAAATATTTGGTGGTGCAATGGTAGCATTGCTGCCTCACAAGTATAGGTGCTTGATTCTTGGTTGGGGTGCCCTCTGTGTGGAGTCTGCATCTCCTCCGTGTGTTTGTGTGGATTTGCTCTGGTGTCCTGCCATTTTACAAAGACACATGTCTGCAGTATTTCTCCCTGGGCCTCTGCTGAAAATTGTTTTTGTTTCATCAGAAGTAAAATTGACAGGCATTTGAATTTCAGACTTGATATTCTTCAGAAAATACATAGTAAAACAACCTTTTATTCTAGCAATTTTCTAAGTTTATAAGATAAATATTTGAAATTTGTCCCTATTTTTGGGACTGTATTTCCCCATGATTGGCTTCGTCCAGGTATTTTGTGTTAAGGTTGACAGCTATGGCAAGAACTGAATTCACTGAATATGTTTGAGGGCTGTATTCCCTCATTACTGGGTTTGTCCAGGTGTTTTGTGCTAAGAGGTTGACAGCTATGGTGAGAGCTGAATTCACTAAATGATAGCCATTTAAGTTTCAGTCTTCTCTTTCACAAAACAGCTGATTTGGCATAGTGGTATGTTGCTCTGACTGTTTTGCACAGGGACCTTGGCAGTAAAATGTATGGTGGTAACACAGCATTTTATTCTAGCAACTTTCCAAGATTATGCAAGCAGTGTTTAATGTGTCTCTGGTTTTTGGGCTTTTAACCCCCCCCCCCAATAAATTTTGGCTTTTTCCAGATTTCTTGTGCTGCAAAGTTGAGATGCAGTTGAGTATTGAGTAGATTTTACAAGGAGCTGAGAGCTGCAGGGGAACAGAAGTTTAGTGCTGCTTATGCTGAGTCTGTTTGCATTGTTAACAGCACAACAGGTTGTACACTTGCTTTTGATGCAGAAGGCTGTGGGTTTTACTCCCACAAAGGGTGGATGCTGCTTTACTGAGAATGTCCTCTTTGGCAAAGATACTAACTATGAGGCTGTTATCGGTTTGCCATCCATTAGCTATTGCAATATTACTAGCTTATCATTTTTTTAATGCAATATAGGCAATTTATTCCTCAGGGGCAACAGACAGTTTTTTTTTCGATGAAACCATGAAATATAAAGGTGTTTGCTAGCAGCAACCTCTTCATTAGTTACAGATTTCTTTAATGTGGAATTATTTAGATGACTTTTACTTCTTCAGAGATTGTGCATACTTACTGATAATGGTGGATTGTAGAAATGTGCATATTTACTGATAATGGTTGACTGTAGAAGTTTGAGTAGACTTTTATGATGGAAATGTTCTGAACTGGGCAGTTTTGTCATTATGGGTGCATGCATTTTGTTTCATTGTTTACTGGAAAAATGTTCTGGGTGGCCACGGCGGTGCAGCGGTTAGTGTTGCTGCCTCACAGCAAGAGGTTCTCCAGTTCGATCCTCGGCTGTGGTGCCTTCTGTGCGGAGTTTGCATGTCCTCCCTGTGGTCACGTGGGTTTCCTCCGTGTACTCTGGTTTCCTCCCACATCCCAAAGACATGCTGTAGGTGGATTGGACACTCTAAATTGGCCCTAGGTGTGAGTGTGTGCATGTGTGTGCCTTCTGTGGAAGGTTAGTCACCGGGCTGGCAACTCGACACTGTAAAACTCCACTGCCAATCATGAGCGGACAGGTGATCTGCTGTGGTGACCCCTAACTGGGAAAAGCTGAAAGAAGCCGTTTACTGGAAAAATGTTCTGAATTGGGCAGTTTTGTCATTATTGGCGCGTACATTTTGTTTCATTGTTTACTGGAAAAATGTTCAAAACAATAAATATAAAACGCCCTCTAACAACTGTACTGTAACGTACAAGGAATATAATTTAGTACAGTCAGGAAGGTGTATCAAAGAGCACATGTATGTTTCATGTGCAAGGGGCCTATGATTTGAAAACAGCCCAAAATTACTGTATTATTGTACAAGGAATATAATTTAATACAATCAGGAAGGTGTACGAAAGAGCATGTGTATGTTTTGTGTGCAAGGGGCCTGTGATTTGAAAAGAGCCCAAACCCAAAGTTAATCTGCCACTGGCAAAATGCATTTTCTTTGAATGTGGGTTTCAATGCTGTTTCAATGAATGTGAGTTTCAAGGCCAGAGAAGTTTTAATGCTAAGTCTGTTTTTATTGTGAGACTGCATTGCTTTGTTTAGCAGATGTCTTAGTGTTTGTGCGGTAAAATGCAAAATAAAACTTTCAAATGAAGTCCAAGTCATCATAGAAGTAAAGCAGTATGCACATTAGTGTTTATGGTAAATGGAGTGAAATAGCCAAGTAATGGATTATTGGAATGGCTGCAGGGGGGAGGCTCCATTCGACCATGATTCTGTGAGGGGGAAGGGCGGCAAACTCAAAGACAGACCCAGCTGAACTATACCTCCTAACTGTCCATATTTTCAAAGAATGAATAGATTTTTGCTTATTATTTTTGGTTTGTTCCTCATAAAATGTGTGTTTTTCTGCCAAATCATTTAGGAATTAAGTCACTAAATAATGACGCACTGAGTTTCAGACTTCATAACTTCAGAAAAATGCATGCTAATGTAAGACCTGTTATTCTATCAACTGTCTCAGTTTATACAACAGCAATTTTTAGTACTGTTTATATGTTCCCCCAATATATTTGGCCTTATCCAGATTTATTGCATTAACAGGCTGAAAGGTACATGCAAATAAATTGCTTTATAGAATTAGACATAGCCATACCTCTCAACTGTCCCCGATTTTAGCTCAAAATGTTGCTCTTCCCCCGAATAATCCCTCCGCAAAATAACAATTTTGGAAGAAAACATGGAGGGTTTACAATTAAGAAATAACTGTAATAATCAGAGTTATAGATTACTTTTATTTCAGAAATGCATGTAGATTCTTTTATTTTGTCAGCTGCTCAAGTTAGCAGTACTAATATTAAAGTGTCCCTTCTTTGACAGGTTCCCAGCTGTATTGTGTGGCTATTTTAGATTTTTGCATCACATTTTTGGTCCATTTTTCATAAAATTGTGTTTTTTTTTGGCAAATTAGTGACAAATCATTAAAGACTGAAGTTAGAAAATAATGGCAGACATTTGAGCTTCAGATTTCATACCCTTCAAAAAATTCATACTAATGCAAGACCTATTCTATTATCTTTCTAAGTTTATAAGAGCAATATTTAAAAATTGTTCTTATTTTTGGGCGTTTGTCCCACTTCTATGTATGGCTTTGTCCAGATTTCTTGCTCTGAGGTTGGGAGGTATGACAAATGTGTCAGGGCCATAACAGTCAGCCAGAGACATTTCAAATTGTGACATACTCATTGCACCCACTCGCCCATGTAGTGACTTTGGATGTGTCCAAGCAAGGCAAGGAGTACTTATGCAGTGCAAATGTGCAGATTATCCCCCCATCCAATGTAGATACAAGTACTACAGTGGCTTTTCATCTGTCCTTGGTTTTGCAGAATGGTCTGGTTTCTGTCATATTTTTGTACTGTTGATTTATGCTTATTACTCAAAGTGCCTTTTGCTCTGTGTTTAAGTAGCAATGCTTGAATGACCATCAGGTAAGCTTGTCTGAGATTGTAAGATGCAAGTAAGCTTTAATAAGCATACTGTTAAAGAATTGCCAACATTGAAAGCCTTTCTGTTGTTGCCATGCAGAGAATACTTAACTAGATAATGTATAAGCCTTGGGTATTGAAATGCATATGACAGTATTTGTAATAAAGGACAAGATTATATTATTTTAAGAAGCTCATTACACTTGTTGGAGACTTCCAGTCATCTCTGCAGGCTTTACCCGTAAACTAAACAGAATGCCAATTATGTGTGGTCCATAACCTGTACAGTAATTCTTTAAGCAATGTATCTTGAGCTTGTTTCTTGTTTGCTTTTCATTTTTTACTTTGATCATATTTTCCCCATGAAACAAGTAGATAGTTGTCAGGCAGCAGGTCTTTTTTGGATAAGAAACATTTTTACAAGTGAGGGCATCACAGAGATTTCTACTTTCAGCATGTTACTTGGTACTTTAATAAAGATGAATATAAATTATAATTAGAACTGCAGTGCAAGGAGAAGTGGTTTGAGTTGAGTGCTGCTTGTTTTTCTTATACTTGATTTTGACTGGCATTCCAGCAATGTATTTAAAAAGTAATTTATTTTTTCATGCCTCACAACCTTTTGTTTCCATCTAGATATTAAGTAAGCTGTCATGCAGCCAGTGCATTGAAATATTTTTATTCTTCTTCACTTTATTTTGTCTTGATTAGACTCTCATAAGGACAGTTTGGCACCCAGGGCAGCATATTTAATTAAAGTTAATTTTTGTGGTTTTGAGCATAGCGCCTCTCCTTTCTAGTTGGCCACACCTCTTCCCATTGACCCCACCCATTCAGCTGTCTCCTGCAGCCCCCCTTTGATTTGAAGTCACCAGCCACCACTGCCCAAACTTAACAGTTTTTTTTATCTTTCAATGTTGTCATTGTTGTTAAATTAAATGTATTAATACAATTTTGAGCAGAGGCAATTAGAAATACAAACAAAATCCATGCTTTATATTCAGGGTTCCTGAAAATTAAAATTTTAAAGGCAGTTATTATTGTATTAATATAATTAGCTAATATGTTTGTTTTTTTTTCTTGTAAAATAGTCTTTTACTAACCAACGATATTTATTAATAACTATTTTAGTATGATATGACTTTGTTAAATTATTGGCTTTACCCCAAATATATCCCTAAATTTTTTTCCATTTGGCATCATAATTATTTAACCAAGAAATTATTGTCTTAACAATGGAGGATAAGGAATATAATTCTAAATCTGAAAGACCAATAGCACTCAATGTCCAATCTCTATTGTGGTGGTTAAGACCAATCTAAGCTTATTAGGGAACCATAGGAATTGTAGAAATAAAGAATTATACTCTTTTATATTTTTTGGGGAGTGGAGGGATAAAGATTGTATTATAAATAACATTTTAGGAAGGTTAATCATTTTAATTATGGAGAGTCTCTCTTCCATAGTGAAAAAATATATTCCATTTATTAAGAGTTTGTCTTATTAAATTTGAGTTGTTATTATAATTAAAGGTTGTTATATCTTTAATATTATCAGACAAGATTATCCCCGAGTAAGGGATTTTACCATCTTTCACAATGTATTTATGTAATTTCTTATTTATTTTATTAATATTATAATTAACAGGTAGCATTTAGTCTTGTGTTTTTTTTTTTAAACTGAGTCCCGATTTCTTCTGAAATATTGCTATTGCTTGAAATACTGTGATAAAAGAAGAATTGCAATCAGTCAAATTTAATAGGATGTCACCTGCAAATAATTGAGTTTTGATGATTAAACCATTATTTATTAGTATGAATTTAATTTTTTTTATTTTATCTTATATAATTTGCAAAAGGTTCCATAACTAGATCAAAAAGCAATGGAAACAAGGTATAATACTGTTTAGTACCTTTAGTGATCAAGATTGATTGGGAAGTATATGAGCCCATCTTAATGTATGCAAAAGAGTTTTCATAAATATATTTGGTTAATTGTAAGAACTTGTTTGAAAAATTACATTCCTCCAATACTAATAATAAATACTCCCAATTAACTGACTCAAATGCACTATTGACATGCAGACTAACCAAAGTTATCTCTTTCTTTTTGAATTATTAATATAATCTATTATTGATAGATAGCATTCTCTTGATATTATCATAGGTGTTCCTGTTCATTATAAACCCAACCTGATCATTGTTTACCAAAATTGGAAGAAATTACTTTATTCTAGAGGCATAGATTGCCATGAATATTTTGCAATGTACATTAAATAATGAAATTGGTCTATATGAAGAATGGTGTGCTGAGTATTTGTCAGGTTTTAAAATTGTGGATATTAGGGTACATTTCCAGGATGGTGATTCCTTTGTAAGTCCTTTAACTATTGAAAATACCTCTAGTAAAATACTAGAACAAGTCATCATTTTGTATAGCGCAGGTATTATTCCTCCATTTTCAGGTGGCTTATTGAGTTTTAAATTATTAATTTGAATTTTGAGTTCAGACATGGATATAGGCTTGTCAATTATTTTTATTTTATCTATTTTCAGTATATTTTTATAAATATTTTAATCAGATCTTGCGTATCCCTTGCTAGTTTGTGCTGATTAGCTTTATTAAAATGAGACTTGAAAACATCCAGAATATCTTCTATTTCAGTAACCTTCTTTTTACTACTAGAGGAGTATAATTCTCTGTTGTGGTTAAGTTTAACAATCATTTTTGTTCTAGTAGCCAATTTATGCATGGATTTAGGATTTATGGAATAATTAGCTATTTTAATATGTTCTAAATTTATCATAGTTTTATGCTGTAAAATTTCAAATTATTTACTGTTTAAGCTATTTATTTCTTGTGTTATTATTATCTTTTTTGATTATCTAATTTTAACTTATCAATTTTTTTCCTATAAATCAGTCAATTCTTTGTCCCATTGTTTCCTTTTTTGTGCATACCAACTTGTAATTTTGCCAAATAGGTATGCTTTTAAAGAGTTCCATACAAAGATCCCTGAGGTGTTACCTGTATGATTAATTTCAATAAAGGTTTGAATTTCTTTATTAAATAACCCCTCAAAGTCTTTCATATTGGTTCTGTATGCAGGAACCCTTTTACTTTGGGTGTTATTACTAGAATTCAGTATAACTTCAAATGTCATTGCATTATGATCTGACAATGGCCAAGATGCTACTTTAATATTATTTATTCAACTAGTGATCTCATTTAAAACATATACTCTATTCTTGATTGTGTCCCATGCCTGGGTGAGAAATGTGTAAAAAAGCGTGAGTCTAATACTGAAAACACATTTATATCTGTCATATCATATAGATCAGTAAACTCCATCAAAGCCTTGACTGATGCAGGTTTCTTCCTTTTACAGTTAGTGTTGGTATTCTTGTCAGATAAAATACAATTAAAGTCACCTGCAAAAATAATGTTTCCCTTTGATGTTCATATTATTTCCACCAGCTGTTGTTCATAGATTATTAAGTACTAAGCTAATTGCTTTTGTGGGCCATTTTAAGCCTAGCCAATTATCCCTTGTGAGAATCAAACCCTGAACCTTTTGTCTTTAAGGTAAACACATTAACCATTATGACAACTTCCCAATAAGCTATTGTACAACTGAATAAGTTATTTCTGTTTAACTGTTTGCATTCCTAATCCAGGTATCCAATAGACATTAATAAAAGTGTATAGTTTCCTAAGAATCTCTATATTCACTGAACCAAACATACTTTTTTCATCAGTAAATGTATTCAGAATTTTAGGTAGAAACAAAGAATTTTTCCATAAAATAGCCATCCCTCTTCTCTTTTATTTATAATGAGAGCTAGTCAATACAGAATAGTGTGTAATATTAAGTCTGTCCAAATTTTCTTTTATTAAGTGTGCTTCCTGTAAAAAGATAACTTGGAAATGAAATATTTTTAAAATTTTGTATAAATTACCCCTTTTGCAGCCATCATTTAATCCATTGATACTAACTGATGTGCATTTCAAGCTGGTCATACTGCTGAAATATGAAAAAGCAAATAATTATTATATATAAAATACCCACATACATTTGTAAATAATATGGTACTGAAAATTTATTATTGTATCTAGTGAACTGCTTACTCATAGATATAAATATAATTGAAACTGTTAACTGCAAACTTTCTAAGAAGAATTGTTGGCACAAAAAAAAAAATAATAATTAATTTGTAATCTACTACACAGGTTCCCTATTACGCTGTCACAGATGCAGGTTGCCCAATACGTCTTTGTCGAACAGTAAAGCATGAAAAGGCAAAATAGCAAAGTGGCTGTTTAGCGAATTCTTTCCCTGGGAAAGAATTCCTTTGGTCGCTTTCACTACTTTGCCTTTTCGGCACTGTAGTGCGATCTCGGAGTTGGTATATTTAAGTAGCGGTGGTGTTTTGGGAACAGCCCCCCACGTTGGGGGTGTGGGAGGCAAAGCCCCCCCCCACATTAAGTAATGTTTTACTGTTTTTTTTTGTTTGTTTGTTTGTTTTGGAACAGCGATTGTTTTCCATTGGAAAATAATTGCTGTTTAAAAGTTTTGATGTTGTAAGCATTCGCTTACATGGGGTCAATTATCTGTCATTCGCTCTTCTGAGTTTGCGATATGATAATATAGACCCACTATACATGCCCTGTTCTTTTCTGCCCCCCCCCCATGGAGTTGAAAACTCCTAGCTTAAATAGAAATCCTATTCAAACACTACCACCTACCCACAGATAGGTATCTAGCATCACTCTACTACTTCTAAAGTTATGATATATGAAAGGTCTAACATATTTAACAAAATTAAAAGGAGTTTGTATATACATAATATTTGGATTGTAAACAATTTGCTTGTTATAAAATTTATAAAGTGTACACAGTATTTCTGTAACAGATCTTGTAGCCATTTGGTTTTATTCTAATTTATATGAACCTATATAGTATTATAATAAATCAAACCATTTCTTTCAGTTCTAAGAAAAAAAGGGATTAACACAGATAAAAAACAATACATATAACATTGTTTATAACTATCATGCTATATTGCTAACATGCTATTATATACTATTGATAATGTGACTAACTACTTAACTATTTAAGTTCAATTCTGACTACAAGACTGTACATTCGTGGATATTATGGAAGACATGAATGACATTTCAAAGAACAAATGAACTTCTCTAAGAATTTTTTTGTCTGTTTGTGGGGACTTGCATATACAATTATCATTCAAAACATGTCTCTTTTATAAATAGGATATCATATTCACTAGAACATGCTATTAGATATAAAGTAATAGTAGAGCAACTATGATATCTAAAATAACTAATTATATATTCCCAAAATTATATTTGTACTGAGGGTAACATATGGTTGGCAACGCACCCACTACAGTCTTTTTAAGAGACACATAAATACCCAGCTTATCAAAATGACTGCGTGATTTTGGCTGACTTTGTGGAAAATATACTATTACTTTCATATTAGTCTCTCCTTTACTATGTGTCAGACTTTCAATTAACTCTCAGAGCATGAGCTTCTAATATTGCCATGTATTTGAACTCCTCACTTCCAGCTGAAAAAGCATATCCAGACAGAAAACAACACAAATCTTCACCACAGCCATTGTCATACATACACATATCTATTGCCTATATATGCTGGACAAGTCAATCAAGCAAGGGGTTGACATAAACAGACATAAACAAAACCATCCTCCCTTCTTTAAATTAATAGAACAGAATGTAATTTGAATAATATATTTTTTTAGGATAAAAGCTGAATTGAAGAAATTAATTCTGTATTGTGTATGGTGCCACAGTGCTATAAATGTATTGTGTAACTTAAAGAGAGAAATACAGATTTTACAAGTGCTAAAATAATAATTTGAAGTAAATATAGCACAGACTGCAAGTTTATTAATACATTCTTACCATTTTCACTTAATTTGTGTTAAGAGCAAGTATAAAACAACATTTTATTTGGTATTTCCTTGACAGTTTCCCTTTAAATCTTGACTGCTAATGTACCCCACCTTTAAAACTATTTGTCACAGCTAAGTACTTCCTATTCAGCTTCCTCCTTTATTTAATATGTATCTAACAAGCAAATCAAGGCTCGTGACCTCGAGAGGAACTTCAAGAGATCCCAGAGACTCAAAAAGAGAACAAACATGTAGAAATCAGTGAAAGTAAGTGCACGAGCTTCAATAGTTTCAAAATAATGCTGCTTTTATTTATGCCTCATTTAGTATTTGCATATTGCCGTCTTTTACCATAAGCACAAGTTAAAACACAGATATTGTCTTTACTACTGTCTTTCTTCTCTGCTAACCCCTTCCCAATGAATAAACTGGCACTAAACATCACAGATAAGCCTAAATATGAAAGAGAAATAAAAAAGAAAGAAAGAATAGAAAGAAAGAAAATGGCTTCATACACACCGTGTACACCTATGATCTGATCACTTTATTAGTAAAGAAGCACTCATAAACAGCACAACAGTCTGATATCTCTTAGAGAAAGCACATCCAAATCTTATACATGCAACACCTCACATATACCAATCAACAATGACATGTGAATTAAAAGTTAAAAGTTAAAAATATCATAAATATTCAATCCATTCACAACACACTTATTTAATGTACTGTGGGCAAATTGCTATTATGTTATCATGAGCTGTCACTTTAAGATTTATGTGGCACATATATGAAGAAAGAAAACTAGGATGCATATGTAAAGACAGCTTATTATTAAAGAATTAATTTCTTAATACTTATTAAACTAAGGCATATATTTAATATGAAAAATAAAATATAGAATATTAGCTTAGCAATACATATAGGAAAATGAAAGCTGGCATTTATTTACCTTATAGAGAAGTGAATCTTTTTTTCCTTCCTTTCACTTATATCGTTAGTAACTGAATTGATAAACTTTATCATGGAAAAAGAATTTTGTTATTAAAACAGTTAATATCAATGTTATACTAAAGCTAAAAGTCATGTGTCCTTTAGTTTCTTTTTCTTCTCATTAGAGTTCCAGGAATTTACTTCTGCTTGTCTCTTCAAAGTAGTATTGTTCCAGTCCAAATCTACAGTTTGGCCTAGAATTTTTTTAAATGGCAATGCAGAGTCTGGGTCTTCAAAGTGTCTAATTTCATCCTGAAGGAATATTTTGAGCCTGGCAGGAAAGAGCAAATGTAACTTAAACTGTCTTTTCTTAAGTTCTTTTATGAGAGGCAAAAAAACGTTTCCTTTAGGTCATCACAGCATTGGTATAGTCATTATCAAATCTTATTAGTTTGTCATCCAGTTTAATAGGAGATTTGGAACAGACTGCTTTAAATATTAGCTCCTTGTCTTGAAATGAGAAGAACTTAACAATAACGGATCTCGGCAAACAGTTAATTTTTGAAGACATAGAAACTAGAGACCTGTGTTCTCTTTCTATACCATATGACATAGCTTCAGATAAATTTATAGTCTTAGGAATCTAAGGAGTAAGAAAGTTGACCATATTTTCTCCTTCTATCCACCTCTTTTTAATTAACACTTTTGCATATGTTTTTGACACAGACACAAAGCCAATGTTATCAATAATTTCTTAGCATAGGTGGTCATTTACTCCAGGCAGCTTCAGGAAAGGAGATAGCTGAACTCTTTGAACTTATGTAGCTTGTCTTAGTGCTATTATCAATGATATGAATAAAAGATACTATTTTTAATACAGAGTCATGTTTATTTTTAGCTGTTAACAGCAATTGACATTCTGCTCTTGGATTTGCACACCTGATCTTAGCCAAAAAGCAGGCATTTGATACAGTTCCCCCATTCCATTATAACTTCAACACTAAATGAATGGAATATTAACTCCTTTGCTGTCAGAATGATGTCATTTTGGTTAAATGATGGGAACTTTTGCATTTAAACAAAGAGTACTCACTCTAGTACTTATATAGTTAAGAGGGGAGTGCCCCAGGGATGATCAGTGTGAGGACTATTCTGGTTTAACAGTTTTATGTCCACAATGCCTTCATCAGAAACTCATTATGTACATTTTAACTTATACAAATGCGTAGTTGTGCATTTAGGACATTAAAAGAACCATCATCCTGATGCCATAAACAATATTATCTTGGAATTATATGAGGTGTTTAGAGGCCAGAGGAGAGTTGGCAAATAGTGATCTCTCAGCTCAAACATATATTGGTTTTGTGGTCAAAAAATGCTTCAGTACTATCAGTATCATCATGAAATCTAATACTTCTAAATGTAAAGAGGTATTTGTGCTACTGTACAAGGCCCACATCTGGACAGTTTTAGAGTATGATGTTATTTTTGTTGATATAGCCCTAGTAATATTGTTAAGATGGAAAAGATGCAGACATGTTGTCGGAAACAAATTGTCAGTGTGAAGGACTTGGTCACAATGACAAACTGCAAATATTAGAGTTGCATTTAGTTTCATATAGATTATATGTTGGGAGACCTAAATATTTCAAAGGCCTGGTCCTGCAATCAACCTTGTCTTTTCATTTTTTCATCTCACATTGTTAAAAAGAGAAACAATTACTGGAAAATTTTGTGTGACTTGTACTACAGAAATATTGAGAATGACATTTTTTCTAGATAGTAACAAGGGCGTGTGATGTCTTCTTCTGTTGATTAGGAATTCTCCAACACTTAATTATTTTAAATGATGTACAGGTGTTTATTTAAAACATTAGATTTTCTTGACATATTCTCCATCATCATGCTCTCATATCAAATCTTGAGCCATCATTGTAACCTGAATCTTACTGCTGGTTATATCCTTAAAAACCTCAGCTTTGGCTAAGAACTAGCTGTAGTCAACTGGATGTATAAGAGAATTTAAGTACCTTTATCTGCACTTTCCTTTTCAAAAAATACAGTATTTAAATTGATTTTAACTGTGTTGCAGGTATGTTAACTGAACTGGAAGTTAGTCAGTGTTTGCTGAATTTTGTTATTTGCTAGTAATTACAGGTGTAGGGGTAGCCACATTCTTTGATTTCCTGTCCTTGCCTATTTAAGTGGTATAGTGTGAAATATTTTCTGCTTAAAAACCTCAGCTTTGGCCGGCTAAGAACTAGCTGTATTCAACTGGACGTATAACAGAATTTAAGTACTTTATCTGCACTTTTTTTTTCCAAAAATACAGTATTTAAATTGATTTTAACTGTGTTGCAGGAATATTAACTGAACTGGAAGTTAGTCAGTGTTTGCTGAATTTTGTTATTTGCTAGTAATTACAGGTGTGGGGGTAGCCATATTCTTTGATTTCCTGTCCTTGCCTATTTAAGTGGTACAGTGTGAAATACTTTCTGCTTAAAAACCTCAGCTTTGGCTGGCTAAGGACTAGCTGTATTCAACTGGACGTATAAGAGAATTTAGGTACCTTTATCAGCACTTTTTTTCCAAAAAAATACAGTATTTAAACTGATTTTAACTGTGTTGCAGGAATATTAACTGAACTGGAAGTTAGTCAGTGTTTGCTGAATTTTGTTATTTGCTAGTAATTACAGGTGTGGGGTAGCCACATTCTTTGATTTCCTGTCCTTGCCTATTTAAGTGGTACAGCGTGAAATATTTTCTGCTTAAAAACCTCAGCTTTGGCCGGCTAAGAACTAAGCTGTATTCAACTGGACATATAAGAGAATTTAAGTACCTTTATCTGCACTTTTTTTTTCAAAAAATACAGTATTTAAATTGATTTTAACTGTGTTGCAGGAATATTAACTGAACTGGCAGTTTTGACTCTGCTCTTCAGTTAGTCCCAGCCACCCTCCCTGGTTTTGTTTTGGTGTTAATCTTAGTGGCCTTGAAACTGCCCGCCCCTCTTGTAAATTTGTGTTTGGATACTCCTTCTGGGCCCATCTCATTTGCTCACTCAAGTGAGTGCAGTGAGATCATATTCTGATTTAAGGCACTCCTACTGTGTACAAAGAGAGCATCTGGGAAACAGAAAAAAAATAAGCTTGTTTCCTGCCTTTCCTGTTAAGTTGTATAGACTATTTGTAGGCTTCTGAGGGAAGCCTTCTAGCTTAGTTTTTTTTCTTATAACTAGCCAGTTTTCTAGTTTCAGCACTCAAATCTGTTTCTTTGATCTCAGCACTTGTTCAGAAAAAAAAAATAATCTGCTTTTACTGTACTTGTGTTTCTACCTACTTTATTTTATTTTTGCATCATCTTAAAAGTACTCAGTTGTATTTATTACTGCTTGGTGTAACTCATTCTAAGCCTTTTGGTTTAAACACTTGGGCTTCAGACCAGTTGTTTTGCACTGAGAGGGTTTGTGGTCTGCACTGTAGTGGCAGAACAGGTAGCTTACATTCTTCTAGGTTGGGAACTGCTGA
The DNA here is from genome assembly GCF_019279795.1 of Protopterus annectens. Classification (NCBI taxonomy): domain Eukaryota; kingdom Metazoa; phylum Chordata; order Ceratodontiformes; family Protopteridae; genus Protopterus; species Protopterus annectens. The sequence continues at coordinate 907,955,949 of NC_056729.1, forward strand.
TTGAGGGCTCAGTGTCTGTTATTCTAAAAGTGTATTAATTCTGGTTTAAGCACTTGGGCTTTCAGGCCAGTTATTTTACATTAAGAGGGTTCATGGTCTGCACTCTTGTGGGAGGAGAGGCTGGACTCTGCCCTTCTGAGCTGGGAATTTCTGGTTAAAGGCTTATAGTGCATGCATATCTGAACTGCTTCTTACTGAAGTTGGTGCGCCTTGTTTGCTGTGGCATAGACTGGATTCGGGCCTGCTGGATCTAGCTTTGTTTGTGTAACTTGAGCACTAATCCAGGCATTCTCTAAAGTATTCAATTGTATTTATTACTGCTTGGTAGTAACTTGATTAAAGTGTAGCTATCATTCTAAGTCTTTTGGATTAAGCACTTGGGCTTCAGACCAGTTGTTTTACATTAGGAAGATTTGTGGCATGCACTGTGGTGGCAGGACAGGTAGCTTTCATCCTTCTAAGGTGGGAACTGCTGATTGAGAGCCCAGTGTCTGTTATTCTTAAAGTGTATTAGTTCTGGTGTAAGCACTTGGGCTTCAGGCCAGTTATTTTACATTAAGAAGGTTTGTGGTCTGCACTCTTGTGGGAGAAGAGGCTGGACTCTGCCCTTCTGAGATGGGAATTTCTGGTTAAAGGTTTATAGTGCCTGAATGTTTGAACTGTATCTTACTGAAATTGGTACACCTTGTTTGCTGTAGCATAGACTAGATCCAGGACTACTGAATCTAGCTTTGTTTATATGCTTGTTGTTTGTTTGCTTGTTATTTCCCTGGAACGCTAATTCCACCTAATACGCGGCTTCTCAGCACTTCTGTGGATCACTAGTGATATCTGCATTGCTTACTGTACTTATTTCATTGTTTCACTTGAAAGAAAGTTACTGTTTGTCGTTTTTGCATCTAAGTTACCTGTAACACATTGCACTTAAGTTACCTGGCACTTGCTCACTAAAGCAATTATATAAGTCAGCACTAAAAATTAAAAGCACTACACCCTCACTCCCCACTGGCCCTTGTTTTCAATTATAAAGGAATTCCCAATATTATTCTAGCATGTCCAAAGGTCATTTGTCAATCTCCTCTCCGGTCCAGCTGGTGAATCTGGGAATCTTGAGGCAATGTTAAAACTGCCTCATGTACACAGACAACCCTCTCCTCCTCCCAACAAATTCCAACACATGTGAGAGATACAACCATATAGCCAAAATGGAGGCTAAGCTCTCTCAACTCAGTACTGGCATAACCAGTCAGGAGGAGAAGGAAACCACACTCACTATAATTCCAGTCTCACATAGACCTACCACGACAGCAAACCAAACACATAATCACACAAAAACATACTCGGAGGCTCTAAATAAAGATCTGCCTAAGCAGCAGAGACCTCCAAAGCAGACACCCAAGCAACTGCTACCCCAAAACAAAACACATGCAACACATATCTCACAAAGCCAGTGTGCTGAACAGTCATAGCCCTTAAGACTAAACAACACACCTGATACACTTGTAATAGGTGACTCTATCATCAGGCACACTGATGTCCCACTCACCAGGCTGAACAAGGAGAGGGTCACGGTGAGCAGCCTGTCAGGCGCTAGGATCCGCCACATAACACAAGCACTCAGGTCACTCCAAGGCAAGTACAAATATGACTCAGTCATTGTCCATGCTGGTGTGAATGACCTGAGACGTACCTCCCTGGACTACATGAAAAGAGACATAGAGGAGCTCTCTGAGCATGTAGCCCAGGCCGGTATGACCCTGACCTTGAGTAGCATCTTACCCTCACCAAGAATGATACCACAATATGAAGACAAGATGATCAATTTCACCAATTGGCTTAAGTACTGGTGTCATTCAAAGGGGATCCAATGCCTGTCAGCTTGGGATGACATGCTCGACAAGCCACCATGCTTCACTAGGGACGGCTTGCACCTGTCACCCCTGGGCCTTTTTTAGGCAAGGCTCAAAATTCAAACCCATCTCCATAGATATCACAAGGGATAAGAAACTAAGAGTAATGCTACTCAACGCCAGAAGTCTAAACCTCAAGATGCACGCACTCGAAACTCTCCTTAGCATGGAGAACATCGATATCTGTGCAGTAACAGAAACCTGGTTCAGGGCTCCCGAGAGCACCCCAGCACTACCAGGTTATACCTCATACCATGCTTTTCAGCCCCAAAACTTGGACCGAACCACAAAAGGAGGGGGAGTATAGATATTCATCAAAGATGCCCACACCTCCAGGTTGGTGGCAAAGCACGAAGCATCAGAGACTATCCATGTGCAACTAACAGTGGGTAAAACTGCCTTCCAGTTTATAGCCTGCTACAGACCACCCTCCCAAACCCAGGAACCCCACTCAGCCTTCCTGAGAACACTGGAAAATATGAAGGTCTCTCCAAACACCATTATATTGGGCGACGTCAACTACCCAAACATAGACTGGGAGCATTACTCTAGCTCCAACACCCTAGCCCAAAGGTTCCTAGAATTTATAAACTCAAATGCTATGGAACAACTTGTTACCACTCCCACAAGAGGGAAAACATACTGGACCTGATCATCACCAACATGGGGACTCTATGCTCCAGACCAGAAGTGTATCCCTCACTGGTAAGATCAGACCATAAACTAATCTCACTGGATATTCACATCCCGACCCCACCCCCTGCCCAGAAAACCACAGTGAAAAACTTCTCTAAAGCAAATTTCACACTCCTCAAAACCGAGGTGGAATCCTTCAAAGCCCCCGGGCCTGTGGAAAATACGGCCCAGACCCCAGAATCCTTTATAAACGCATTCTATGAACACCTTCAGGAATGCATGGATCATGCGATCCCAAATAAAACCAAGACCCAATCCTCCAAAGGCAGACATCCTGTCTGGTGGACCCCAGCCATAAACAAACTATACAATAGAAGGAGGAAGCTACTAAATGATAGAGCAAAATCCCAAAAAGGGAAGGCATCACTGATCAGTATTAGCAAAAAACTACGGGCACTCATAAAATTGTCTAAGGCCAGCTTCGAGAGAAATATTGCACAGGACACTAAGGATAATCACAAGGCTTTCTTTAGTTATGTTAGGAACCTGGGTGGTAATAACCAGATATGCTCAGAATTAGTCCAAAGTGACAAAAAATACACCAAACCCACAGACATTGCCAACATCCTAGCTGACAGGTTCAGTGCAAACTTCTCACCCCCCTCCCCAGCAAAAGGGCAAATATCTATCCCAGCAGAGTGCTGCCCCCCTGACATCTCAGATGCTCAGGTAAGAGCCGCCCTCTCCAAAGCAAAAAACACAGCATCAATGGGACCAGACGGTGTCCCGGGCTGCATCCTACATGAACTCCAAGAAGAGCTAAACTCAAACATAAAACTACTGTTCAATCTCAGCCTTACTACAGGATATGTGCCCAAAGAGTGGCGTACAGCAACAGTAGTCCCTCTCCATAAAGGTGGTGCCTCAATGGATCCTGGAAACTATCGCCCCATAAGCCTGACTAGCATGGTCTGCAACGCTATGGAAAGGATCATCATGGACCTCATAAATAAAGATATTGGGGACCTACAGACACTGGATTCTACCCAGTTCGCTTTGTTAAGGGCAGATCCTGCCTCTTAAACCTGGTTGATTTCTTTGAAACAGTCACCAAGGCCACTGATGAGGGGAAGGTGGTCCACACAGCCTACCTGGACCTCGCAAAAGCCTTTGATACAATACCCCACTCGGGCATTATAGATAAGTTCACCAGCTTAAATATAAACCCCTATGTCACTAGATGGATTGCAAATTGGCTCAAGGACAGAACCCACATGGTTAGAATTGCTGGAGCCATGTCAGACTCCAAACCAGTTACAAGTGGTGTCCCACAAGGCTCAGTCCTGGGACCTCTCTTGTTCGGTATATATTTCTCAGAGATACAGGCCAACACAGAAGGACTGTGGCTGACCAAGTTCGCAGATGACTGCAAACTGGGCACCATAATCGACTCTCCAGCCGACACAAGCATCTTCCAAAAGGGCCTCATATAAACAGACAACTGGTGCCAGAGCCATGGCCTCAAGCTAAATGCCAAAAAGTGTATAGTCATCCCCTTTGGCAAAAACAAAGTGCCCACAAATTACCACATAGGTGGTAATACATTAAGTACAGAAGAAGTAATTAGGGACCTGGGGACCCAAGTTGATAGCAATCTCTCATTTGACAACCACGTGGCCAAAGTGGTTAGAAAAACATTTTATATAGCCTACCTAATCATGAAGGGATTCATATCTAGATCAGGGAAGGTCATCATGCCTCTTTACACATCCCTCATCAGGCCCATAATTGAGTACAATGCCCCTTTTGGGATGTACCTTACCAGACACCTGCAGCAACTGGAAAGACCCCAAAAATACCTCACCAAGAGGATCAAAGGGCTCAAACAGATGCCATATGCTGCCCGGTTAAAGAAACTCCAGCTCTACTCAGTGGCATACCGCCTGTTCAGAGGCGATCTGTGCCTGACGTATAAAGCCATGTCCAACCCGGAATTAATGGGCATGCTGCACCTCAGAAAATCCAAATCTCATCGAGCTACATGCTCGAGAGACTTGAATCTCAGCACTGAAATAAATAGGACATGCTGGAGGGACAGATTCATAACCCAGAGGCTCCCTTCACTCTGGAATAAAATCCCAGTCCAGGTTAGGCAGAGTCCCTCATTGACTCTCTTCAGGAGGAATCTTGATGAGTGGATGGGAGATCATAGGTTTACCCCGGGTATCACTTCTGTGCCACTGTTAGACAGAGGCACAGTATACTAACCTCGAAAAAGGGCATAGCAAAATAAATTTAAAATGGGTGGCGAAAGCCAAACACATTCTGGCTAGGCTTATAAATGCCCTAGGGCAGATAGCCTAGTATGAACCTATGAACCTATGAACCTATGAAGCTGTTATTTTGCCCTTGCATAAAGGTGAGCCTTCTACTGATTCTGGGAATCACAGTCATATTGTCTCACTAGTATTATTTGGAAGGCTATGGAATGTCTTATAGCTGAACAATAAGTAATGATATAGGTGACCTTATATTCTTGGATACATGCAAGATCAGCTTTATAAAGTGTCAGGGGCACAACAGGTAGCATGCTCCTCTTTGGTGCTGAAGATGCAGGTTCTACTCTCACACTAGGTAGATAGATTGCTGACACTTCAGTTCAGCATAAGGGAGTAGGTGCTACTCTGTAGATGTGTTTCCCTTTGGATGAGATGTTAAACTATTGAAGTCCCATCTGCTGGAGTTGGTGATAGCTCATGTGGATGTAAAAAGATCCCATGACCACTATTGAAAAGTGTAGGGGAAGTTCCCCAGTACCCTGGCTAAATTTCTCTTAGTAGTATAAATACCATTTTGGGTCTACCTTGAAAAGAGACTACTAACTTAGTGGAAATAAGCTGGTCAACAAAGGATAAATAGAAATAAAAACTAAATTATGTCAGCTCAACCTGTTTAGGTTCTTTAGAATAAGGGCATGGATAAGGGGCATATGGATTAAACTGTTTACCTGGACCTTGGTAAGGCCTTTGACACTGTTCCCCATGGGATTATTTACAAACTCTCCCAACTCAACATTAATCCATACAAAATTCACTTGATAGGTAACTATCTATCTGAAAGAATCCATACCATTAAGTTCAGAGTACTTGTTCTAGACAGAAACACATCACCAGTGATATCCCACAGGGAAATGCCTCAGTCCTCCTCTTCTTTGATATATATGCATCTGACATGAAAGCTGATGTCAAGGGACTATGGATAACTTAGGTGCAGTTATCAAATCCCATTTAGATACTAAACTCTCCAGCATGGAGTTGAATCAAAAATGTGCTTAGTATATTAACCATGGGCTTTCCTTCAATGTCATGAAATGCATCAGAGTATCACTATCACATACCATATAGCTAGCATCCAACTTAATTCTTCCACAGTCATCATGAACCTGGCTATCTATGCTGATATCAAACTCTCCTTTGGCAACTGTGTCTCTGTTTTGGTTAGAAAATCCTTCTACTTTATACAATCATCATCATCATTGCTGTAACCACCAACAACCTCCTTCTCCCATTTCCTACATGAGTTGGGGTGTTGTGTCAATTGTTGCCATTTTTCTCAATTCATTGCCACTCTCCTACCTTCTTTGACAGTCATGCCTGATTATCAAATGTTTTCTGTTACAACATCCATCCACCTCTTTGCTGCATGCCCTCATTTCCTTTTGCCTTCTTCCTGTCTGTTCCAAATCTTCTTCACCAGATTGCCTTCTGCTTTTCTGCACATGTCTAAACCACTGTAATCTGTCTCTTTCACTTTCTCTGCAATTGGAGCAACTTGGGCTTCTGCACTGATGTCCTCTTTTCTTCATCTGTTTCACAGAATGCATCCTACCAAATGTCTCAAGTATTTCAACTTCATCATCTCTAACCTCTTCAACTGCTCTACCTTCACTGCCCAGGCTTCTGAGCCATACAGTAGTACTGGTTGCACCATTGTTTTATACACCTTACCTTCTAGCTTCCTTGCCATTCTTCTGGCATGCACTACCCCAGATACTTTGCCCAAGTTGGCTGCAGTCCCTCTGATTCTAGCTTTGACTTCCTGATTCAGACTTTACTTCCTCTAAACCGCCCCTCCCAGATACTTAAAGTTATTAACCCATACCCATGGGGAACTCCCTCGTGAGTCCAAACTCTGTTCGTACTTGTGTCATTGGGTCTATAGGTTCATAGGTTCACAGGTTCATAGGTGTTTACTAGGCTAATGACCACAATGGCCTTTTTAAGCCTAGCCATGCATCCCAAATCTCTGACAAGTTCTAATATCCTTGATAAGTGTAAGCAGGGGCCTGGGAGATAAACCATTTACAGGTTACCTGTGTTCATTAGACACATAGGTGCCAAATCAGGGATGAATTTCCGGTTTCAAATCCAATTGTCCAAGTTGCACTTGAATTGGGACAGAGATGAACTCTGCTTCAGAGAGATTGGAAGCCTGTTCCATAGACAGGGTAGTCTCTGGGACACACACCTATCTCTCCAGCAGGTCCTATTTATATCACACACAAGGTTTAAGTCTTTAAAATGGGTAACTCTGGTGCTGTTTGTTTTGTGTATATACAGGAGGTCCATTAGAGTGGAGTCTGACAATGCACTGTATGCCAGGCATAGATCTTACATCCTGTATTCTTTTAGTGAGGAACCTCTGTGGACGTTCCAATTGTTGGATATGCCTGGTTAGATACATACCAAAGGGGGCATTGTACTCAATGACAGGTCTGATGAATGTTGAATACAGTGGAACAATGACTTCCTTGGACTTAGATGCCATACCTTTGTTTATAAGTTGCATGACATAGAATGATTTCCTCACCATAGTAGATACATGATGGTCAAAGGCTAGATTACTATCTACATGTGTCCCTAAGTCCCTGACTACTGGGTCACCTCTAAGGGGTGTGTTGTCAATATGATAGTTACCAGAGATGGATGACTTCCCAAAGGATACTATTATGCATTTCTTGACATTTAGTTTTAGTCCATGGCTCTGCCACCAGTTGTTTGTCTGTGTCAGCCCTCCTGGAGAACAGTTGTGTCAGTGTGAGATTCAATGACAACTCCCAATTTGCAATCATCTGCAAATTTAGTCAGCCAGAGACCACTGACATTGGCCCTGACCTCTGAGAAGTAAATGCCAAAAAGGAGCAGCCCAAGGACTGTTCCCTGAGAGACTCCACTTATGACTGACCTCTTTGTAGAGATGGACTCCCCAGTTCTAACTTATTGGGTCTTGTCTGTGAGCCAGTTTGCTACCCACTGGGTGATATATGGGTTTGTACTTAACCTCTTGAGTTTGTCAACAATGCCCAAGTGGGGTCTACAGACTTCAAACCAATGTAGGGCTGCCCATATTAGCTTTCTAGAGACCATGTCAGATGCTTTCTTCAAGTCTAAGAATGCCTAGTTGGATTTATTCCTCAAGGCTGTTGTGCTCCATCCTGATATGAATCCAAACTGCTCATCTCCAATCTTAACTTTCGATCACTTTGTGTATTAATTTCTAATCATACTATCCAGCACTTTTATGCAGTATAATAGGAGTTTGATATCTTTATACTGCTCACACTTGTGAATGTCCTCTTTGTCCTTGTACACTGGTACTAAAAAACTTACCAGTCACCCACAATATGCTTTTCTCTCCATACTGCTATGAGTACTCTCTGGAGCAATTTCTCCCCAAACTCACCCAACAACTTGATCATATCTGCCATTATCTCATCTGAGCCTTATTTCCCAGATTTCATTTTCCTTATGGCTGGTTTTATTTCTTCTAGGTGCGTTTAATAAATTCCTCAGCTTGTCTGATCTGTAATGCTTTTGTTGTTTCTAGTATGTCTTCTAGGTGGGTTGTTCATCCTTTATCACTGCAGGCTGAGTATGAGGCAGTACAACGTCAGTGAGGTTTTCTTCATTCAGAAGTTGCTGAAAGTACTCCTTCCATCTGTTTTTGATATCTCATAGACTGGTGAGTAGGATGTTGTTGGTATCCTTTACGAAGCATGTCTGATCACCATCTACTTTATCTATCTTTCCTTTGAAACCTGATAGAGTTTCTTTGTGTGATCTGCTGAGTCACTTTCCAGAAGTGGATAGAGTCCCTTTTGTTCTTTGCTATTATGATGGCATTCTTAGCCTCTTTGTCAGCCAACCAATATTTCTTAGCCTTATCAGTCCTCTATCTCTCACGTTTGCCTTCACTCCTTCTTTCTTTGGATAACTTCCTGGACTTCTGCATCACATTAGTTTTCCTTATGTACCTTATTTCCATATCTGTCTTGCCATATCTGTTCTATACTCCTCATACGGGCTGTTTTGATGTGCTGTCATTCTATTTCAACTCCGCCTGTTTCCTTTTCATCATGAGGTGCAAGAGCCCTGAGTATTTCCTTAAACTCTACTGATTTTCAGCAAGTCAACATGCAGATCTTCTGTGTAGTCTCTGTTGACCTTAGTGCCTCCACTGACTACTGCTTGCAGCTGATTGTCACCACCAGTGGTTAATGCAGTGAGATAACCATTTCCCTGGGAATGACTTTGCAATCGTTGACTCAAACGCAATGCCATTTCTTTACCAAGAGGACATTTACCTGAGTTGCATGTTGGCCTCTTTTCTATGTGATTTTTGACTGTCTCCCTTGCTGAGCTATGTGCTGGCCACCAATAAGTTATCTGGCAGACAGAAGTCAATAATGGGCCTCCTCCTTTATTTCCAGTGCACCACCCATGTGGATGCAGACAGTCCTCATATTTTATTCTGTATGTCCTGATATGAGAGTTCAGGTCCACCATTATCAACACCAACTTATGTCATCCAACTTTTTCTAGTAGGCCTTGCTGTCTGAATTCACTCTTTGCCTCGCTATCATAACCCTGCTGTGGGGCTTATGAATACTGCCCTATTCTTTCCCTGGAGCATGTTTGCCATGAATCTTTCACTAATTCTGATGACATCCCTCACTGCCTTGTGAGTCCTCTCCCTCACCGCAGTTCCCACACTAATTCATCCCTCTGAATAGTAGAGTGTGGATCTCAAACAGAATGGCTTTACTACACTTCACTTCCATCTTGTCTCCTGGATACATAAGATGTCCAGCCTCTTCCAGCATCATGTCATCTACTTTCCAAGCTATGCCCTGTCAGAGAACTTATACTGAATGTAGCAATCCTTAGTTCATGCATGACAGGTTGAATGGTTTTCTGCCCAGTTTTCAATCAACAGAGCTATCCAAGGTAATCCAAGCTGGGCAACTGGACACCAGCCAGCTGTCCTATTGTCCTAGGACTTCTGGTCTTTATGACAGGCACACACTGTCACACACTGGCCAATAGAGGAACTTAGACCCTTTCCACTGTTAGCATGGGTCCCTAGCATAGGTCAGAGTAAGCTGAGTCTTCCACCCACTTAATACCAGCAAATACTCTTACCCATGCCCATTTCTGGCAAGATTAGTCAACATGACCAAATCACCTAGAGCCAATTTTTACACCATCGAGTGTCTAGCTCTGACATGGCTCACAATATGTGAGCCATGTTCTCCTATCTAGCATATATTGCGCTCCACGGCTGATGCCTAAAGTGGTTGATCTACAACTCTTCCTCCAATAAGTGCCACCTAGAGACTGTGATGCCGCCCATGACTCCATTCTTGGATGAGTTCGGGATGGAAACATGCAGCATTTCGTCCAGAGATGGAAGAAGTCCCACATAAGGGAAGAGAGTTTTAACATAGTGATTAAGGTCTTTGCCTTATAGGTACAAGGTAGAGTTTGATATGGCTATAACCTAAAAGAAGGGTTTTCAACCATGTAAAGAAATTCAAAACTTCAACACAAAACAGTGTAAATGTGAGAAAATCTCAAAAATAAAAAGCAGTATAATGTACAAAAGTCTCTGTAGAAAAATAGCAGTCCAGTTGAGGTCCTGGTGAGATAAAACATCCAAACCTGAGATGAAAAAATGTTTTAATGAAAAATAGAATAAAAGGTGAACATATGATTAAGTGTTTTCGTCCCGCTCTGGGGACTCCATGAGAATGCTATGACATAATTTCCTCTTCTTTTTAAACTCCCAGTATCCCCTCTGTTAATGGAAACAAATTAATGGAATTAAAAATTATAAAAATAAATGCTAATAAAGAGACATACAACATGTACTAATTTAGACTGAAGAATGCTTTGGCTATAATACAATCAGCTATTTAAATACCTAAAATTACTAAAATGGTGCAGTCATATAAAATGTTAATTACTTCATTTAAATATAAGACTTGAAAATGTTAAAATGTTAAAATTGATAATATTATTCCTTCAAATTAATAAAATTATAAAGAAAAATATAAAAAAATGAAAAAAGTTCTCATATAAATACAATTTGTTTGAAACCTTCACCATCACAGATTACTTAAATTCTTGATCCACAGCTACATGTTTTTTCAAAACCCTGAGTGAAAGACAGGCAGACAGATAGACATACAGATAAAATGGCAAAAACATGGCAACACAGAGTTGTCTAGATGTTACTAATGCTTTTTGAAGCTATATTGCATGTAAAATTCCTCAGAAAGAAGGTCTTATGGAATGGATATGAGAGGCAGAAGCCTGGTTTAAAGGGAAACTTGAAACTCAGAAACATATATTTTTGCTTATAGTGAGATAGTCTATGCTGTATTAATGCATCAACATATTGGTGCTTCATCTAAGCCACAATCAACAAGTTTGAGATAGGAGTGGTTTTCCTTGTGTTATGCTGCCAGTTCAGCTAATGACTAGTACAAACATTCCATCTGTTAAACAAGGAAATTCATTTTTTTAAATCCTCACTACCCTCCATTTTATGTCTCCCCCACAGGAGGCTTTACTCTTGGAGAAGAGCTGGCTCATTCATAGCCCTGATTCATTGAAAGCCCTCTGGCCCTTCATTCTCAGGCTGAAGTGAGAGTTCTGAGAACACTATGATTCTAATCATTCCACACTGTTGGCAGGAGCCGGATGCCAGACTGCCCCTCATTCACATGGGGGGGGGGCTCCCTCCCTGTGGCAACTGGTATTTTGCCTTGAAGGCCCTGCTCTAGGGATCTCCCTGCATTTCTCTACACATGTCCTAGGACTGCCTTCCTGGCAAATAGTCAACACAAGCTGCACTGCCTTAGCAACTGCTAGCTGTCATATTCCAGCACTCCTGTTGAGGTGAGTGGTTTAGTGCGTCATATCCCCTACCTTTCTCACAGGATGGACTACCTGGCACCAACTGGTCACAATTATCCTTCCCTATATAGTTCATCCAGCACCAAAGCCACTAAACCAAATTTAGTGATCTGGGTCACAGTCAGGGTTTTATCCCCCTATGCCATGGAACTGGGTATAAGTTCTGAGCTACAGCTTGCATATTGACACATGCATAAGACTAAAACACTGTTGTCAGTACTTCAACAATGAAGCCACAGGACCAAATTTATGGATATTTTTGCATTGATGATATAGGTTCATTGGTTCATAGGTGTGTACTAGGCTAATGGCCCTGGAGCCTTTACAAGCCTAACCAATAGGATTACCCTGGCATTGTGCTACCCGACCATAGTTCCTAGTGCCTTTGTTGAGTATAGCCACTGCAGTGAACCCTTGGGTGAATTTTCTATTTCCCATCCACTCATCAAGATTTCTCTTGAAGAGGGCCAGTGAGATGCTCTGTTTGACATGTATGGGAAGTCTATTCCATAGCATGGGCAGTCTCTGGGTTATGAACCTGTCCCTCCAGCATGTTCTGTTGATTGTGGTAATAAGGTTGAGATCTCTAGAGTGTGTGGTGTGCAGGGATTGGCATTTCTTTAGATGTAGCATTTCTAACATAGCTGGGTCAGACATAGCTTGTAAGTCAAGCAGAGATTGCCTCTAAGTAGGTGATATGAAACAGAGAATAGTTAAAGTTTTTTGAGTCTATCCATATAGGACAAGTGTTTAAGGCCTAGGATCCTCTTTGTGAGGTACTTTTGTGTCCTCTCCAGTTGTTGCAGGTGTCTAGTGAGGTACCTGCCAAATGGGGCATTGTACTCGATGATTGGCCTAATGAGGGAAGAGTAGAGGGAGACAATGACCTCTTTCTTCCTGGATGCAAAACCCTTAATAATGAGATGTGCCATACAGAAGGACTTTCTGACCACAGTGGCAACGTGGTGGTCAAAAGAGAGGTTGCTGTCAACCTGTGTTCCCAGATCTCTTATAACTCCTCCTGCGTTCAGTGGACTACCATCAATATGGTAATTCAAGGGAACTGGGTTTTTCCCAATGGGGATGGCAGCACATTTTTTGGCATTGAGCTTAAGGCCATGGTTCTGACACTAGTCATTGGTGTCACTGAGGCCTTTCTGTAGGATGTCAACATCACTTGGGGAGTTAATAATAGCTCCCAACTTGCAATCGTCTGTGAACTTTGTCAGCCAGAGTCCCTTCATGTTGGCCTGGACTTCAGAGAAGTAGATACCAAACAGTAGAGGACCCAGGACTGAACCCTGTGGGACTCTACTCATGACTTGTCGCTGTCTGACTTGGAGTCAGCTATTTTCACACTATGGGTTCTATCTGTGAGCCAGTTTTCCACCCACCTAGTGATATGGTTGTTGATGCCTAGCTTAGTGAGTTTTTTTATGATTCCTGTGTGGTGAAGGTAGGAAGTATGAACCACCTTGCCTTCATCCACAGCTCTGGTGACTGACCCAAAGAAGTTGACCAATTTGAGCAGGTATGATCTACCCTTCACAAAACCAAACTGTGTAAGATCCAGAGTTTGGAGACTCCCTATATCCTGGTTCATTAGGTCAATGGTGATGCGTTCCATAGCTTTGCATATCAGACTCATCAGGCTAATTGGGCGATAATTCCCCTGGGTCTGTAGTCACTCCTCCTTTGTGGAGAGGGATGACTGTAGCTGTGCGCCATTTGGTAGGGACAAAGCCTGAGGTGAGGCTGTGATTGAACAAGGCACACAGGTGAGACACCAGTTCACTCTGTAGTTCATGTAGAACACAGCCAGGGATATTGTTAGGTCCCATAGAAGCTGTATTCTTGGCCTTGGACAGTGCTGTTTTAACCTGTGCAGCAGTAATACTGGTTACCTGGCAATCTACTGGTATTGTGAGTGGTCCTTTGGGGGGGAGGGGTAAAGTTAGCATGAATCTGTCGGTGAGTATATTGGCAATATCTGTTGGCTCGGTATAGGAGGTACCATTGTGCAGTAGCTCAGAGCAAATCTGTGTATTGCAATGGAGATTCTTTACGTAAGTATAGAAGTCCTTGTGGTTGTCTTTACTATTTGCTGCAATTCTGTTTCCATAGCTAGCTTTAGAGGATTTGATGAGGGAGCTCAACCTTTTGTTGAGGCTGATAAGGGAGTTTTTCCAGCCTTGGGACTTCGCCTTATTCCACATCAGCTTCCTCCTTCTGTTATAGAGTTTGTTTATGGCAGGGGACCACCAGATTGACTTCCTTTTTTTTGAGGAGAGTGTCTTGGTTCTATTGGGTACGGCGAGATTCATGCATTTGTGTAAGTGTTCGTACAGTGCATTGGTGTATGATTCAGAGGTCATGCAACTATTCTCCATTTGCATGGGTGCCATGAAGTTAGCCACTTCTGTTTTTAGGAGCTGAAAGTTAGCTTTGGAGAAGTTTTTCATGGTGGTTACCTTTGTGGGGTGGGGTGGGGTGGGAGGGATGTGGATTTCCAAGGTGATTAGTTTGTGATCAGATCTAACCAGGGAGGAGTTGACTATTGATGTAGAGCAACGGTCGCCAATGTTAGTAATGACCAGGTCAAGGATGTTGCTACCTCTAGTGGGGGTAAGAACAAGCTGGTCCAGAGCATTGGAATTAATGAATTCCAGAAAGCACTGGGCAAGTGTATTGGTACATGAGTAGTTTTCCCAGTTAATGGAGGAGTAGTTGAAGTCGCCCAGTTTAAGAGTGTTAGGTTGGATTCTAATATTCTCCAGGGTGCTTAGGATCATGAAGTGTGAGTCTTGGGACATGGTTGGGGATCTATAGCAGGCTACAACCTGAATCACTGTCTTACCCAATGTTAGCAGCACCTGAAGTATCTCTGATGTATTATGTTGGGCTATCAATCTGGAGGTGTGTGCATCCTTTATGAATATGGAAACACCAGAGCTGTGGATGAAGGCAAGGAGGCTGAAAGGTGTGGAATGAGTTATAGCCTGGTAGTGCAGGGGTGCTTTCTGCTGCCTTGAACCAGGTCTCTGTTACGGCACAAATGTTGATGTTCTCCATTTTAAGGAGTGCTTCGAGCGAGTACATTTTGAGATTTAGACTTCTAGCGTTGATCAGCATGACTCTCAGATTACATTTGTTTGTAGCTGTTATGGTGGTAATTTGGTCTTTGGAGTACCACCTAAAAAAGGCACTATAGGGTGGCAAGAGCCTTGGCCAGTATCCAGAAGCCCAGGGGTGACAGATGCAGGCCATCTCTGGCAAAGCATGGAGCTCTATCAATCATGTCATCCCAGGCAGACAGATACTGGATCCCCTTAGACTGACACCAGAAACTTAGCCAATTGTTGAAATCAATCATTTTCTGCTTGTACTGTGGTATCATTCTGGGTGATGGTAGAATGCTGTTCAGGGCTACGGTCATACCTGCTTGGCCTACATAATCCAAGAGGTCCTCCATGTGTCTTCTCATGTAGTCCAGGGAGGTACATCTCAGGTCATTCACACCCACCTGTACAATGATAGATTCATATTTGTACCTGTTGTTAAGGGACCTGAGTGCAAGCATTATGTGGTGGATCTTGGTGGCTGGCAGGCAGCTTACTGTTACTTTCTCTTTATTCAACCTAGTGAGTGGGACATCAGTGTGCCTCACTATTGCCTTAGGGGCTTTGGTTGAGTGGCACACTGTATAGGAGAGTTATGTGTCTTGTAATTAGTGTTAGTTGTGGTGGTCGGGTGTGTTTCTGCCTTGGAGATCTCTGCTGTTTGGGTAGATTTTTATTGAGAGCCTTCACAAAGGTGGGTGTGTGGTTTGTGTTTTTATTTGAAGGCAGTGCTGGTGTGTGTACTGGAGGGCTATGTGTTCCATGTGGTGTGGTGCAAGTGTTGACCTTCACTGCTATTCCGGTCTTGACTGGAGAGTTAGTGGCTTCCAATTTGGATATATAAGTGCATCTCTCACAAGTCTGAGTGTTGGAAGGTAAGAGGAGAGGGCTGTCAGTGAACATGAGGCAGTTGCCACATTGGCTCAGGATGCCTAAGTTCACCAGGTTAATAGAAGAAAGCACAGGGAACTGACATTTAGACATGCCTGTAGGGGTGGACATTAATAAATACTGGAGCTGTTTCCTTGTAGAATGTGTAGTGCTGGTAGCACTTTTGTGTGCTACAATAATTGCTACAAGAAGTCTGGTAAAGTGCTAAACTAATAAGCTAGTAAAAGTGCAGGAGAGGAGATAACTAGCAGATCTAAAGGAAAAATTGAAGAGCAGATGTTGGCACCACTCAGAAGCTTACAAACAGTCCCGGATTCAGCAAATCTGTATCTGGACTAGATTAGTTACAGGAAAAATGGGAAACAAGTACAGATGTGGACTTTTAAACTAGAAAGTTGAAAGAGATGGAAAACCAGCCCAAACAGACAATAAGCTACAATTTCTGGGCTAGAAACAACTCCTCCTGTGGTAGATAGGCTACCTAGTGCTTACCACTCCCACTGATAAGCTAGAAAGCTTACGTCCAACACAGAATGGCTTGGGGGGGCTCAGAAGCTTATAAACAGTTCTGGATACAGCAAATCTGTACCTGGACTAGACTAGTTACAGGATAGGTGGGAAACAAGAGCAAACATGGGCTTTTAAACCAGAAAGTTGAAAGAAATGGAAAAACTGCCCAAACGGCCAAAAAACTATAATTTCTGGGCCAGAAACCATTCCTCTTGTGGTAGATAGGCTACCTAGTGCTTACCACTCTCACTAATAAGCTAGAAGGTTTTCCTCCAACACAGAAAGGCTTGGGGGCTCAGAAGCTTACCAACAGTCCTGGATACAACAAATCTGTATCTGGACTAGACTAGTTACAGGAAAGGTGGGGAACAAACGCAAATGCGGGCTTTTAAAATAGAAAGTTTAAAGAGATGGAAAAACTGCCCAAACGGACAATAACTACAATTTCTGGGCCAGAAACCACTCCTCTTGTGGTAGATAGGCTACCTAGTGCTAACCACTCCCACTGATAAGCTAGAAGGCTTCCCTCCAACACAGAAAGGCTTGGGGGGCTCAGATGCTTACCAATAGTCCTCAATACAGCAAATCTGTATCTGGACTAGGAAAGGGGAACAAGCACAAACACTGACTTTTAGACCAGAAAGTTGAAAGAAATGGAAAAACTACCCAAATGGCCAATAAACTACAATTTCTGGGTCAGAAACTACTCCTCTTGTGGTAGATAGGCTACTTAGTGCTTATCACTCCCACTGATAAGCTAGAAGGCTTCCCTCCAAACAAAAAGGCTTGAGTGGCTCAAAAGCTTACCAACAGTCCTGGTTACAGCAAATATGTATGTGGACTAGACTAGTTACAGGAAAGGCAGGAAACAAGCTTATTTTTTTTCAGAAAGCAGCTGAAGCAGTACTAAAAACAATTCAAGTGCAGTGCAAGCTAGCACACTTGACCGGGTAGCAGTATTAAAGCAAACAAAGTTTGAATAAATGCAATTTATTCGAAATGTATTCTGAACAAAATTCAGTTGTTGTTTTATTCAACTCTGAACAGTTAAAAAGTGTCAAAATATTCTTATCAGCTGAGAAGCACACTCAGCACTCAGTCAGAACACAAGGAGATTTTTTTTTGTTAGTAAAGTGCAAGGGGGTGATGGAGGAGCAGTAGATAATTCAAGGTTAAGAACCTAAGTGGGATGGCCTTCTCAAATGTTCTGTCTGTATTAGGTAGAATGAACACTAGACTGGGAGGAATATCCCAGATCAAATTTACAGCAGAGGTGGACATCTGCAAAGCCACCAATTATAACAAACACCACAGGAATACAGTGGGTGGGAGGGAGAAAACCAGTTTCAGAAGAGATCAGAAACAAACAAAAAAAAAAAAAAACAATGCCAGCAAATATATAAAATAATTCAGTCATAAGGAGTTTCTAACAGTGTATGCAAGAATTTGCAACCAGGGGCTATTTAAAATCAGCAAGCCTTGAAGCAATCAGATAACAAAAAACTTGTTAGACCAGTTTTATAAACTTTAGCACCACCACAGAAATGGGGGGGGGGCAGTTTCAGAAGATATCAGAAACAAAAAACAATGCCAGCAAATATATAAAATAATTCAATCAGGCAAAACAATTAAGACAATGCAGACCTTTGAAAAGTTAAAGTACCAAGAATTATACTTATCAGTGATTATATTTCTAGATTGTTTGAGAGCACTCTTCAGTCAGAACACAAGGAGTTTGTAACAGTGCATACAATAATTTACAACTATGGGCTATTTTAAATCAGCAAGCTTTGAAGCAATCAGATAAGAAAAAAGCTTTTAGACCAGTTTTATAAACTTAAGCACCACCACAGAAATGGGGGGGGGGGGGTCAGTTTCAGAAGAGATCAGAAACAAAAAAAAAAAAAACAATGCCAGCAAATATATAAACTAAATCAGTCAGCAAATATATAAAATAATTCAATCGGGCAAAAAATTAAGACAATGCAGAACTCTGAAAAGGTAAAGTGCCAAGAATTATACTTATCAGTGATTATATTTCCAGATTGTTTGAGAGCACTCTTCAGTCAGAACACAAGGAGTTTCTAACAGTGTATACAAACTCATATTCATATACTACAAACTTTCTGCATTTTACTTTACTCCTTTCCTTCATTGCCAGGTGCCTGCAATCAGATGCTGTACTTTTATTTTATTTTACCATCACCACAGAAGTTTATCTATCTGCAATAGTAAACTGTTAACCCCCACACACTTACAGAGTGACAAAGATATCAGCTTTCTCTGCCTGCCGTAAGTGACTGAAAATTGCCACTTCAAACAGTAATGGTTAATAATAACTACATTTAGGTTTGTGAATATGATTGGTATTGTTGCGGATTGTTTATCTCTTCACATTTTTCATTTGACCTTTTTAACTTAGAATGTTGTTATATTTAGCACCTACTATGTACATGGAAGTAGTTGCTTTTTTATTAGTTAGGGACCCTATCATCTATGGAGCTTTATACTTAGGTATTATTATATGTGTGCTTTGTGCTAATTTCAAGCTTTATTGTGTCAATTTTTATGTGTTACGCCTAGCATTCCACTATTTATCTGTTTTTATCTTTTTATTTTGTATTAGTTAATGCCATCTCTGCCATGTTCAGCGAACACTTTAATAAGTGTACTCATTAATATGTACACGTTTCATTGTTTTAAATAGTGACACTTTGTGATCAATATATGCTTCTAGGGCATAATCGTGCTTACAAATACTGTCTATTTTAGGCACAGGACAGCACGAATATAGGCTCACCTTTTTCTTAGAAATTTAAACATTGTTTCTGTTGTTCAGTACTTAGATGCTTAGAACGTGCTCACCGCACGTTGAGTTACCATAAGCATGAAGTTAGGTTGTACTCAATTGCATTCAGAGTTCCTACAGCACGGCACTTTACAACTTGTAAACAGTTTGTTTCGTGGAATCTAAGAGGTTCCTATTTGTGGAATTTTTAATCTTGGACAACAGCCTTTCACCGATATGATGAGGTCTGACTCCTTGATGAGGCACATCAAATACATTATATTGCTATGTTGTTTTGTGGTAAAGGTACGCTTACATTTTTAGTACAGAGTTCTCACTATATTAATTTTTAACCTGATATATGCAAAGTTGCATTCGACACACCACTATCTTAGTAGAGATGCTAGATATTGAAAGCGATAAAACTTGCTGTTTATCTAAGGATTTTAATGTTTTTAACACCATGAAGAGAGGGAATGTGCAGGGTTTTAATGAATGTAGCAACAGTTTTTAATGATTGTAGAATGATATAGGACCAAGCACAATGCTCCTTTTATTTTTAGAATGTATCAGGGTATATGCATATTTTTACTTATTTGCATGGACATTCTGATCATTTATTGTATATTTGGAAGGAAGTATTCCTTCTAAATATTGTTGCATTTAACTATGTTAACTTTTTTGAGTATCTGTTCCTTTAAGACAAGATAACATGTGACATATCAATTTGTAATGTCCAATAGGAAGCTTAAGGATGGTTTAAAAATGATTCAAACAGTTTTATTCATTGTTTTAAGAGTCTGAAGAAGCCTTTGGCCACTCATTGGAATAAACTTTATTATTTTTTATGAATGCATCTTATTTGAAGTTCCTTTGAATCTCTGCTTTTCGTTTCATTGCCACTGGAGGGTCACACACTTGGATGATTGGTTTTAAGGTCAAATAAATAAAAACAATATTTCACAAGTAAACATTTAGATTAAGTATTTACTTTTTTTCTTTTTTGTGTGATTTTATATTACTCATTCTTGCTTTACTCAAAAATGTCAATAACTGACTCTTGAAAAGAGTTTCATTTTGGCAGTCTATAGACTTTACAGATCAAAGCTAGCTAGTCTCAAAATGTAAACTTGTGGGTGATGGCAAATGATATGTATGCTGTCTACTGTAGGTCGTACAGACTGAGACAGATTCCATTCTCAAACAACAATCTTATGATCTTCATGATCTGTAACATGGAAACAAGTGTAAAAAGGCCTCAAGCAAAACACTGAGATCCCGCTGTATATCTACAGTTAATTAATTTCTAATATTGCATGTTTAGTTGCACTATAATTCTGACTGTATCTTTATCTGGGTTTTCCTTTAGAAGTCATTACTGCAGGTTACTTTATTTTTACTCTAGTACTAAAACACATTTTTACGGAAGAAATCAATGTTAAAAAGGCAGTACAGATTTTGGCAGGCAGGGGCACACAGAATGCAAAGATATAGGTTGACTTAATTTTTATTTTTCATTATTTGAATTTATGTTTACTATTACATTCAGATAGTATTTTTTAATCTTTGCACCTATTGCATAGTCTCTTGTCAGAAGTATACAGTTGATCTTTACATCAGAACTGTCTTCTACTGTTGCTCTTTTTAAGCCTCATTAGAGGTGTGATATTATTCATCAGGATTTCATTACTGAGCAATGGGCAGCCATGTAAGCTGGAAGTAGGATTTCTAGTCTTATGTACTGTTGTAGTCATTAAGGCTGTTCACATTGTTAATGAGGTAAATCCATTTTATGGGTGAAATATTAAACCAAGGTTCAATTTGTCTTTTGTGCCATTCACTCAGATGTTTAAGATGTTGATTAATAGATTTCTGTCTGGGTTTATTGACTCACTGATTGAAAGCAGTCTTTGACTAATGCATTTGAACTCATACCAGTTAATTTGGAAAGATGTAATATTAAACACTAAAAAAAGGAGTTAAGTAGACCACAGTAATATGCAAACGAAATAAAAAATCATTAGCATGGAATTAATGAGGTCAGCAAATTAGTATGCAATTGATTTCAATGGCAGTGTCTTAAACGAAAGAGGTTCACAAATATTTAGGAAATTAAAGTAGTAATTCTTATAGATACTCAATGCTGCCCACAGACCCTTTCTGCAAATTCAATATTCATAAAAAGGGGCTTATAACAACACAAAATAGCACTGTCATAAAATGAATCATCAAGGCTAATGGGGTAAACAAAGACCGGAAGTCAAAACTGGGATGAGCAGAGGAAAGAACTTGGAAATGCTTAGCTAAGGTGCATCGGTGAAGTCAGTGCAGAGTATAGAATCTCTAATGAGAAGCCCTAGAGACCATGTAACATTTTATTAAAGAGGTATGGTAAAACTGTGGTGATAATTTTTATGATGAGATATTACACCAAAAAACAGCCTTCCCCCAAAAGTAGTGGTCTAGTGTTACTGGTGGGACATAGTGGTAGTGCAATAACACATACATGCAGGTGAATACTGGCCATTGGTTTCATTTAATCTATTTAACCACATATCTAAAAATGGACTTTTCTCATACGTGAACCACAGGAAACCATTTAAGCATTTCCCCTTAATGAAGGCCCACAGTACAGATGCCAAAGCTATATCTGAAGGCATGTGCCAAACTTTTAGGCTATCACTGCAGCCAAATGATTTCACTGCTTGACCTCCCTGCTGGAGAAAGTTACATGTCCTTCTTTTAAGGATGACATTTTGAGATTATTGTGTGCCATCTCCCCTTAAACTGACAGGTGTCTGGACAGGTTTGAGCCATCATCGCATCTGAAAACCTCTTATACAACTGGCATCCTTTTCATCCTTCAGGTAAAATATGGATTTGGCAGCCTTAAAACTGGAATTCTTATGATTTCATCACAAATACTAGATACAGAAAAGTACGATCAGACCACTGCTAATAACCAGGTTGTTGTATTTTTGAGAAACGGATGTCAAGAAATTTACTCTGACAGCAGAACAAAGTGAAACTTGAAAGATGAATCTTATTAATTTCAAGAATATATAACTATTCAGTTATGCTCTGACTATAACTTTTTGTAGTACATGGAACATTACCTTCTCCACATCCATGATTTACAATGACAGAGAGATAGATACAGAGAGAAGAAAAAAGTATAGGAGTGACAAAACTGTGAAATATGCAGTACTATCTAATTTATAGTAGCCAAAAGAAAAGTATATCAATGGATTTAAAAGCAATAATATTCTTCTTATTGCCATACACAAATAGTGCTGCCATGGAAAGTGTATTACAACTCTTGAAGTTGTTTTAGCTTCCTGATGCTGTTCTGTTGTAGCTGCTGTTTATGCTTTAGCAGAAAACTAGAGCATAACAGCACTGTAAAGTTGTGACATCCCCACTCTGTGCCAGTAATCAAAGAACCTGAATCCTCATCACTGACACTGGAGGGACATTCATTTAGAATAAAATGGATACACCCAGTATTTTCAGATGCAGCTGTCTGCATCAAGCACAATTTCCCTTAAGAGCACACAGGGAACACTCTCAGTCCAGGGGTTGTTTTTCCTCTCTCTCCAGATCCCCAATAAGACTCCCCACTGCCACAGCTATAGAGTTGAGTCTTCAGTTGAGTGTCCAAGCCAAGTCTACCACTCTCTCTGTGAAACTAGTGCTTCGTGTCCTTGCTCCAAGCAGCTGACACACACACCCTTTTTGATTTTTTTTTTTGACACACACACACACACACACACACACACACACACACACACACACACACACACACACACACACACACACACACACACACACACACACACACACACACACACACACACACACACACACACACACACAATACACACCTATTAGGCACAGATTTACTAGCTATGCCTATTCTTCTATAAGACAGACAGACTTACACTTACTGCCACAACAACAGCTACTTTCAAACTCTTCTTTTCAAGGGCTCTTAATTATAATTATAGACAAATTATAGTGTTTGAACAATGCAGTAAGGCTTTTAGGAGTGGCGACAGAGTCACCAAATAGATATAAGTACTCTCAAAGTTTAAATTATTCTCTAAAGGACCAGCCACAATGAAAATTTTAAATATATTTAATAATAAATAATAAAAGAACATAAAAATACTAAATATCTATTTACACTAAAGACCAGAGTTTGAATCACAGGAAATATCAAAATAACATAGATGAATAGATTCACACAGATACAGAAAACAGTACCAAACTAATCTCATTATATTTTCCTGACTGATCTACAGAATTACTATTCCTTGGTTCACTTACTAGCGCAAGACAAGATGAAGTAGGTGAGGGGGGGTCCTTCTTTGTCAGGTTTCAAAAACAGACTGTTCTGAGACTTCAGTCTCATCTAGTATTAAAATACCATTTTGTGTTGGATTACAGAATAACATCACATACATCTGGTCATCTGACTTTTGATTTCCCTTGGCTAGAAGCTGCCAGAATTTAGCACATATGTGTCAATAATACACACACATAGAGCATGCTAAGATCCGTTGCAGCTTCTCGAAGTCATAAAACAATTTCAAATCTCCACTCTCCCAGAGTAGCAATTAGTTCACCCCAAAGACAATACAGAAATCTTCCTAGTACAGACTTTTTGTCTCTGGCGGCATTGAGAACTATAACATACAATTTGATGGTCTAAGCTAGGTAATTTAATTTCAAACTATTTTCAAAGTTAGGTGGATTGAAATTAACCTCTTCTCTTCCAATATCTTCTGGTAAAACATATTCATTTAAACAGTTACAATAATACATGTATATTTCTTTTTCTGTTCAACAGGGCACACTGATGGCACATTTGTAACACAAGCAGCTTTACAAATACATTTTTCAACACAAGCATCTGCACAGGTCAGTTTGATATACAAATGACATATAATTATTTACAAAATTCCAGCTAGCTGTGTTGGCATATGTTACACATCCACTGTCCTACGTCTCATGGCATAGCTGGCAATACCTCACATCATCACAAAGGTATTTAACAAAAATTTATAAAGCACCTTTCTTACATCATATATTGCATCCTAGAAAGAAGGTGGAATGCATTATTGCGATCTTTTTTACCTTTCCTTATCATCAAACATCAGATGTGTTTATGTTTGACTATCTTTTGTGGTAGGTGCAAAGAGGCATGTTATATATACGTCTGACATAAACAAGTTGAATTATATTACTGTGACACGTCTGACATAAACAAGTTGAATTATATTACTGTGACCATTTATTCTTTCACCTTTGTCAAGGTCTAAGATTAGATGGTCATATAGAAGGTTATTGCCTTTTAACTTATTACAACCAAGAACGGCTCCAGGCGTTTCTGCAGTTACCTCCTACTGTACCTTTAGTTGTCAAATATTGCTTGCTTATATTTGCATTAATAATTCCAAAACCATACTACTTACAAGGTATCAGAATATTTTATCTTGAAGTATAAATAATGGCAAACACAACTGTATTAATGTTTGACCTTTGTCGTGAGAATCTATAAGATTCAGTAACAGCCTCATAGGTGTAAGCCCATAGTCCAATAAGCAAGGAACCATACAAGAAGCAATGCACACAAAAAACAATGTTCTCTAGGCTAGAGTTACACAGAGGGTGTCAATATTTTTGAACTTATTAAACACATAAGTTCCTGGTTTTGGTTGTGTGCTTTAGTATGTTTATTGTATTTATTTTTGGCATATCATCTTATGTTTTATGGTTCAGTGGAAGGATATTAAAGAGAAGAACTTCAATTTTATGTGTGAGAAAGGCTACAGTAGAGATGAGTGCTAAAGACATTAGTGAGGTATGCTAGAATACAGCAGTAGCATCAGTAGACAGTGAGATGCTGTGGGCATACAGTTAAAGGGGTGCACTGACATAAAGGGAGAGCAGAGACAATAGGGTGCTGAGGTGCTGCAAACTGATTTACCAAACTCATTTCCAGATTCCTACAAAACTGGGAGACATGCACTTTACTTCTGTGTTTATGAAGCTGAATACCTACAGCAGATACCCAGGTTTTGTAAAACAATTTTAGCCAGCATGTAATCATGTAGGTGACATATAAATAGATGTGCATCCTTAGATGCCTAGTAACTAAAGGCACAAGTCTTGAAAATATGAATTACCTTACTAACAGCATGATTAAACCTTACCCCCATTTACTTCACACACAATTATGAATGCTCATGAATGTGGTAGTCACACCCCTTTTTCTGAGTCACAGACTGGCTTTTCAGGATTAATCCTTTGAGATACAGCTCCTAACTCAGATGGATGTTACAGGAGGTACTACAGGGTGAGGGAGTTGTAAGTGAAAATCACAGATAAAGAGAATGTGAGTATTAATGCTTGAACTCTATTAAAAGGGTCAGATTATAATATGGATCCTTTGCTAAGAAGTTTAGAACATGGTTAAGCAACTTTCCCTACAGTATTATTTATTATTGATTGGGGAGTATTGATGCTGCTTAGAAGTCTTTGGAGAAAACAATATATTTTTGAAGAGTTTGGTGACAACATAGAGTGATAATATATTTATCTGTTTATTTATGTATTAAATGCTTGCTAACTATGTAAGGACCCTTATCTGTCACTATCCAAGTATATGTCATAAGTATATGTCAAACTGAAATTATACAGTGTACTTGCATACACTTTGGAAAGCTTTGCACACCATATTTATAAGGTAGGGTTGAACATAAACATCATTAATGAGGTTACATTTACTGTTTCTTATGCCAAAGCAGGTGAACATTGCATGCCTACAGATTCACAAACACAGGCAAAGATACAAATTAATAGCGTTCTCAAAATCTGATTGATGGTACTGGCAATGATCAAAAGACTCAATAGCCTTGGAGTATCTATGAGACTATATAAGCAAAACATGGATATTGAACACACTATTCCTGTATACAACAAAGCGTGGTAAGCATGTCATTGCTTTGCAGCTTATGTATATTATTTACAATAGTTACAGCTTCAGAGATGGGGAGTGTATCATTGCCAATACTGTCTGCAAGCTATTTTGTTCAATTATTCATTCAGGCATTCATTTTTTATCTTGTCCTCTTTCTTCTCAAGTTCAAGAAGGAGCTAGAGTCCATTCCAGCAAAGAAAGCTGATTAAGTCAGAAAAGCCAGTGTAGGTTAGGAGCCAGTCCATTGCTGGATGCACAGGAACTTACTGAGCAAACTTACCTTATTGACAGTCTGTAGTGCAATAGCTCCACCTCTATGGTAACCTGGTATTGCAGGCAAGAAGCTTGCCTGCAATACTAGGTCTGCTTTACAGGTGACACTACATGGCAGTAAGGCTGTCTACCACAGGAGAATTACTTGTAGTGCAACTGGTGAGTGCAGGCATGATAGCCAGCATGGTCATCATGCTTGCATTCATCCCATGCACGTCAAAGGCCACTCACCCAAACAGATGGTGCAAGGCATATGTACTGCAGTTCAGGGACAACTTGAACTACAACCACCTCATGTGCTTGGTCCCTGGCTCCTCCTCTCCAGTTCCAAGACACAGCAGTACAGCTCCATCCATATGTAGAACTCATTTAAAACATTTTTTATTTGAATTCTGCTTAAATATTTTAAGTTGCACTTATAGTGAACTGTATGGGGGTACCTTGCTGTACTTCTCTGCTTTTTGTCAATGGTTTAGCAAAAAAAAAAATCTGTTTGCATTTTTTAGCCTGTTTTGGGACCTTGGTCTTATAGCTTCATTTGTAGTTGTATAAAGATTATGTATTATTGCAGGTTTTAGCATTGTTTACATATTACACTAAACTTCTATTTCCATAAGCATACTTACATGTAAAAGGTAGCTTTTTGCATTTTAAACCTAGTCTGGGGCCTCAGTCTTGCCCCTTCTTTCACAGTTGAGGCAGAACTGTGATTAACTGCCAGATTTGAGCCTCATTTAGTCATTTATTATAGTGCTACTGATAAATTTCTACATACTCTGGTGATTTAGTCTGTGGTTGGATTGCACTGGTGGCAGTATTGTGAATTCCGCTATAGAAATTGCACTCCAGTACTTTTTATAGTTGCATATACTTGCTTAAAGTTGCATTGAATAGTCAGGTACCTTAATCTGTGGTGAGATTGCAATAGTGGCAGTATTGTGAATTCTTTGCCTAACATGCTGGAATAAATGGATATTTGATACAGGCATCTTTCATCTTTGTATGCTGGCTTTTGTTTTTTGGATTGCCTTTATGGTATTTTGAGGCTGTGCACTTGCCAAACTTGCAGGTGTTTTTCATTGTAGTATTGTGAATTCTGCCACCAGATTTGTGCTTCAGTACATTTTATAGCTATCTATAACTATTTAAAGTTACATTCCAGTACCTTTCTGTTTACCTTGATACTGTTTTGCCCTGTTCTTTGAGTCTGCTCCACCCCCACTGAGAAATTAACCCAAAAGTTTCTGAAATTCTAACTACAGTACTTTCCAGCAAATCTGCTATATTTACCATAGAGCTACATTCAGCTAGGGTCATTTGTTCAAGACCCTGAGAGGTGTGAGATACAAGATTTTCATCAAAAGGGAAGAAAAAGGTTTGAATTAAATTTTGCTTAAATATTTTAAGTTGCACTAGAGTGACCTGTGTGGTGATCCTTTTCTGTATTTCTCTGCTTTCTGTCCATAGTTTAGCCAAAAAAGTTATCTGTTTGTATTTTTTAGTTTGTTCTGGGACCTTAGCCTTGTAGCTTCATTTGCAGTTGTGTGAAGATTGTGTATTACCACAGTGTTTTAGCATTTTTATATATTATACTGCACTTCTATTTCCATAAGTAGAATTACAAGTAAAAGTAAGATAGGAAGCTTTTTTATATTCATAACCCAGTCTGGGGCCTCAATTTTGAGGTTTCGTGGACAGTTGTGTCAGGTCTGTGATCTATTGTTAGATTAGAGACTCATTTATTCATTTATTAAAATGATTACATTTACTACAATGTTACTGGCAAATTTCTGCATAGTCTGGTGCCTTAGTCTGTGGTACGATTGCAGTAGTGGCAGTATTGTGAATTCTGCCCAAGGATTTTTGCATCAGTTCTTTTTATAGATTTATATAGTGGTTCAAAGTTGTATTCCATAGTCTGGTACATTAATTTGTGGTGGGATTGCAATAGTGGATGACACTGTGAATTCTACTCCAGGATTTGTGCTTCAGTACTTTTTATAGCAGTATATACCTGTTTGAAGATGTATTCCAGTGTCTTTCTGTTTCACCTTACGTCTGGTTTCTCCGGCTTCCACCCCTTATCGTAATCTGACTTCCAAAGTCTCTCCCTTCCCTCTTTCATTGCTGTTGTCTGTTGTGTAACCTATTTAAGTACTTTCCCACTCATTTTTCCATATATCCCTAATACTATGTGCCCGCAGAGTAAAACAGTGTTGCAGCTGAGTAAACCTCTATTACCACAAATTGTATCCTGCTCATTTCCACAGAACTTCCATCTGCTTGGCCCCCTTGCCAAACTCTGAGTGGGGCCTAAGTTAATACTATTCCATCCCTGGCATATAAGAGAGTTTTTATTGTATTGCACTTCAGTTAACTGTTTTGAGTGCTACTGCTTTATTTTTATTTTTTGATTTTTTTTAATTTGTTGATTTTTCCTTTAAATCTTTTTAAAGGTCCCTAATACTTGAAATTGTCTTGTCATGGTAGTTTGTTTAAGTTGTTTCATAATAGCATTACAGTCACAAGCAATCTTTTTTGGTATTATTACATCAAGAGGTTAGCAGTGCCCTGTGCAAACGCAAATGCCCAGAAAGTAAATTTTATCAATAAAATCTCCCTTAGAACTGAAACCTGTAACTTAGTGTGGCTAAAACAAAGCCATTATGAGGAGACAAGCTTAGAGCAACTAGTTTGCACATTAAACAACACTACTATCAAATCTTAGCACAATCTAACCTAGTTTAATGCCACACATCAGAGAGTACCCAATAAGACTTCTATATAACCCAGTCAACAACCCACACTTCACACCCAAATACAGGTCCAGACAATACGGATATGCAATTTCCAAAAGTCTCCATAGCCAGCTTGGCAGATACAAGCATCCTGAGACAATGTAGTGATTGTTTCATTTTCACAGGCAACCATTTAATCCTTACAAAAAAACAAACACAGTATGTGAGAGATGCATATACACAATTTCACTGGAGGCAAAAATTTCACATACAAACAAGATCGTGAAGAACACACATACACACTCACTAGATCAATTACACACAGTGTCCACCACATGCATAGATCAACCTATGCTGAGACAGTAAAAATCAATGTTCCCAAATCTTAAAGACCTTCTAAGCCTATAAATATCAATGCCTACCTGCCTGGAATCTCTAAATGCTCACCAAAAGCAACACTAAACACTACACATATACCTACACCCAGTGGAGTCCAAAGAGCAAAGGTCATAAGGCAAGCCAAAACATTACCCGGGACTCTTGTCATGGGGTATTCCATTGTAAGATACATAGATGCCCTATTCACCAGACTGAACAAGGAAAATAAAACAGTTAGTTACTTATATGGAGCTATGTTCCACAAACTTATGCATTCACTCAGGACACTACACCACAGGTATGACTACGATTCTGTCATAGTCCATGAGGGTGTTAATGACCTAAGACATACTTCTCTGCCTATATGAAGAGAGACATTGTTGATTTCTCTCAATATGTGTCTCGGGCAGGTATGTGCCTTGCTTTGAGCAGCATCCTACCTTCACCAAGGATGATACCACAAACAAAAGATGACTGACTTCAATAATTGGCTTAATTTCTGGTGCCTTTACAGGGGGATTCAATATTGCTCAGCATGTGAGGACATAGTTAATAGACCATGTTGCTTTGCAAAGTATGATCTGCACCTGTTACCACTAGGATTCAGAATATTGGCTAAAACTGTATCCACCTCCTTAGAGGCTTTTTTAGGCAATGCCAAATTGACAAACAGTCTGACATAGCAAATAAATCCCAAAGAAATATGAATGTGTTACTGCTCAATGCTAGGAGCCTAAACAAGAAATGCCACACCCTACAAGTTCTCTGCCTTGACCAGATAGTGCACACACCCACCAGAGGTTCAAACATACTGGACCTGGTACTTACCAATATGGGAGAGAGCTGCACCATGCCCCCCTTCCCCAACTGCCACATCCTGACTGGTGAGTTCGAGCCACAAAGCTGTCTCCTTCAAAATAAACATCAAATTGGTAACCCTGTAACAGTTAATATCTATTCCAAAGCAAACTACATTTTATTAAGTGATAGTTTGCCAAAATTCACTGCCCCTCCCAATCCCGAGTTCATAGCGACCTGTGTGGAATTGTTCACAGCGACCCTTTACAACCATGTAAATGGCTGTATAGACACTGATTTACCTACTAGAACTAAGACCCCCAAAAACTCTAAAAATAAACCACACTGGTGGAATCCTAACCTTAAAAGGGTATATAACAAAAGGATAAATGTCATGGCTAAAATCAGGAAGAGTAATTCCCATAATGATAGGAGCTCTGTAATTGTACAAGAAACTAAAATGGCTAATTAAGTCCAACAATGCCAATTACATGGTCAGGATAGCCTCACAGACTAAAGACAACCACAATGCCTTCTACAGATATGTCCGAAACCTTAAAGGCAGCACACATCATTGTGCCAAACTGGTGGTCATTGATGCCACCTTCACTGAGCAGAGTGACATAGTGAATTTTCTGGCTGACAAATTCAGCTCAGACTTTAACCCACATATGTGCACTGCCTTCCCCCATAATATACCTGCTAGCATACCCCTCCCAACTATTAACAGGAAGCAGGTCCTGGTGACACTTGCTAAGTCAAAAAACACAGCCTCATTGGGCCCGCACAATATCATGCGATGCCTCCTAAATAGCTTGAAACATGACCTAACTGGACCACATGAGTTACTTTTCAACTATATCCTCAAAACAGGCTTTGTACCATGAGAATGGAGGACTGCAATGATTATCACACTTCACAAGTGTGGATCATCAACTGATCCCAGAAGCTACAGACCTATTAGACTGACTAGTCTACCATGTAAAGCCGTGGAAAAGAATATCATGGAAATGATCAACAAAGACATTGGACCTGGCCCAGTTTGGCTTTGTCAAATTAAGATCATGCCTACTAAACCTGGTTGACTTGTTAGGGAAGGTCACCAAGGCAATGGATGAGGGCACAACAGTGCATACTATTTACCTGGACCTAGTGAGGGTGTTTGATATAATACCTCCCTCTGGTATAGTTGACAAACTCCCTGAGCTGGACATAAACCCCTATATAACTCACTGGATTGCCAGCTGCATCACAGACAGGATCCAGAAAATCAGGATCAGTGATATCATCTCCACAAAGAGACCAGTAACCAACGAGGTACCTCATGGCTTCATGCTGGGACTGCTGCTATTTGGCATCTACTTCTCAGAGGTAAAGACTAATGTCAAGGGTCTTTGGCTGATTTGCAGATGACTGTAAATTGGGAGCTATAACAGATATCTCCCATGACACAAATATCTTACAAGAGGGTCTAACACAGGCAAATGTTTGGTGTCAAAGTCACGGACTAAAACTTAATAATAAGAAATGCATTATAGTGCCTTTTGGAAAAACTGCCACCCAGGCTAATTGCTACATCAATAAGACACCCCTAAGCGTTGACCTGGTAGTCAGGAATTTGGGAACATATGTAGATAGTAATCTGGCCTTTGACCAACATGTGGCCAAGATAATTAGAATCATTCTATGTTGCCCAACTTATAAGTAAGGGCATAGTATCTAGCACCAAGAAAGTCACAGTTCCACTTTATTTGGTCCTTATCAGACTCTTTATTGAGTATAATTCCCCCTTCAGCATGTATCTGACCAGACACATGCAACAGCTGGAATGCCAATATAGGTCCCTTACCAGGAGAATCCAGGGTATTCCAGGATATAAACACATTTTTCCTATACAGATCACCTTAAAGCTCTATCTTTATACTATGTCTCCTTCAGGTTACTGAGAGGTGATCGAAACCTGGCATACAAGGCATTGTCAGATTTAGCTTTGATGGACCTTTTGCATATCTGAAAATCCAACAGTATCAGAACATCTAGATCCAAGGATTTAAATTTTGCTTGTGACATAAATAAGACATGTTGGTGAGACAGATATGTGTCTCAGAGGATCCCCATGCCTATGGAACAGACTCCCTGTCCATGGGAAGCAGAGTCCATCCCTAACTATATTTAAGCTTAACCTTGACCAATGAATGGAAAATTGGAAATTCACCCCACATTTGGCCCCATGTCTCTGACAGACAGAGGCAGACAATAATGCCCAAACTAACTCACATACCCTCTTGAAGCTTTCTAACTAACATACCCCATCCTACTAAACACCCATGATACACAGGACATGACTGGGTTGGATTGCACAGCCTGGCTTTTAAGACCCTGGTGATCATTAGAATAGTAGTATACCTATAAACTTATAATAAAAGTGGCTTTCCAAAAGGTGTAGCACTCAGCATATAGTCCCACATACAGGTCGAGTCTCGGCCTCTTTAAAAATTCATCCATGTACACTGGCAACCTTCATCACTCTACAATGCTGAATGATTTTGGCAAGCTCATTTCCCATTTTGGAAACAGATGTAGGGTTTTAGTGGTCCCCATTAGCATGTACTGAGTGTGGACTGACAAAGCACTAGGTTTTAAACTCAGGAGTGGAGTAACTGAGCACCATAGTATGTTACTCCTTACCCAAACCTTTTGGAATCTGGCCTTATATGTTCATGTTGCAGCTTCTAAATTATGAAAAGTTTTTTTATGAAACTTCAGAGACAAATATCATTTTGATTTTATGGGCATTATAGTTGTAGTTGTATCTTTCAGCTTTTCCCGGTTAGGGGTCGCCACAGCTGAACTCCGGTCTGCTAATGATTGGCAGCAGATTTTTACGTACCGAGTTGCCAGCCCTGATGTACAACCTTAAACGAAGGTACACCCATTCACACATGTCTCCACACAGAAGACGCTTTAGCTGAGAATCAAACAGGACAACATCTTGCTGTGAGGCGACAACGCTACCACAGCACCACCACCGCAGTGGGCATTATAGTATATTACAGTATTGTATAAAAGTCAGTAATGCACTGTTATCACTGTAAAGAAGACATTTTAGTGATAATATTTCCATCCATACTTTTGTTAATGGCATGCACTTTTCAAAAGATATTTACATTTGTTAGGTGCATGCTTTTTAACTTGATTTTTAATAAAATGCACTGGAATGTGCAGATGTGTATATGCAGTTAGAAGTGTGACATTCCAGACTTGTTAATGAGTTAAGTAGCTGTTAAACAATTTCTGAAGTTTTCATCAGTCTCTAGTGATGCAAGAACAGTTTGCACAGACTGGTGGTATTCGGTATCAAGGCTGTAATGAAATCTATGAAGACTAGAAAAAAAAAACAGAGCTGAGGATGGATTTGTTAAATGCAAACAGAATTCTTAATAAAACAGATACTTTAGAAGTTTTTCTCTCCTTGGAGGATGTAGAGATCTATACCACTTGTGAACTATGATTTACAGACCCCAACTGCACATTAATAAATTCCAGGGTATTCCACTTTCATTGCTGCATATCTGACATACCTCTGAACTGTATAGACTTTTGCAGAATGTCCAGATTTTGCCTGATCATTTTGGCATATTTCTCATAAAATTGTGGTTTTATGGCAAATCATTGGCAAATCATTGAGGGTTGAATCCGAAAATAAGGACAGACATTTGAGTTAACGACTTCATACCCTTCAGAAAATTCATGCTAATGCAAGAACTGTTATTCTGTCAACCTTCTAAGTTTGTAATAGCAATACTTAAAAAGTGTCCCTATTTTGAGGTCTTTGTCCCCTCAATATTTATGGCTTTGTCCAGATTTCTTGCTTTAAGAGGTTGAGATGTTTGATATCTGATAGCATATATGAAGGTGTCTCAGTTTTATAAAAGATTACCTAAAACCCAGAAACTAAGAAATCAACCCAGGACTAGAAGTTACTCATATAGTAATTAATGTCAATGGTTCCGAATATGATGATGAAGAATTTATGTGCCACTATTTTCTGTATCAGACGATAAGAGACTTTTGAGCTGCATTTTAGTCTTA
Source organism: Protopterus annectens (assembly GCF_019279795.1). Taxonomy (NCBI): domain Eukaryota; kingdom Metazoa; phylum Chordata; order Ceratodontiformes; family Protopteridae; genus Protopterus; species Protopterus annectens. Next base: position 907,990,327 of record NC_056729.1, read on the forward strand.
TAAAACCTGCGTCGGATGTCTTAAGCATATGTGACTGTGCAATGCATGTTTTTCAGTGGCATGAAAAGATGAGTGACCTTGTGACCTTTTTCGAAATAATACATAAATAGATAAATATATACGACATGTTAAATGAAGTTTATAACTGTGTTCTGCTATGAAATAATTATAAATATTATATGAAATATATAGCAGACATGTGAAACTGGAATTGGAATTGTCCTGGCCTGTGTTTATAAGATTTGTGACTATCCCTAGGCCAGAAAGCTAAAAGCTGCAAAAGTGCTATTAGAAACTTCTTTAAGGACATAGTTAGTCAATAGCAGGAATACAAGCTCATTAGCAGAGAATATAAGCCAAATCAGTCAGAGTCAAGAAAGAAGAACTACCTTGAAACTTGTAGCGTGCAGACCTGGAAATTCAGCGAATATAACTTAGGACTCAGTAATTCTTTTATTTTACTTATGTAATAGCTAAGAAAAGGTTTAACTACTGACAGTTTTTTTTCTTTCTTTCTTGTAATCTATTTTTTTTTCAGAATGATTATGTTCTGTTTCCTCTATACAAAGATATATTTCTTTGCACATTTAACTGTTAAATGTACGGCAATTAATTTAATTCTTTCTTTAGTGTTTTTATTTTTTATTTATTGACTTTTAAAACATTTGTGGTTAATAATCTATTTACCAATGTATGATAAGGGGGTATGTAGTGCTAAATCAGTAGTGTAGCTAGCATGGGGTGAGAGGGGCAATATAAAGATCTATATTTATTAAGTTTAATAAAAGTGTATTTGAATTTGCTGTATGCTGAACAGATGCAGAGTCTGGGGTGGGGGGTGCAATCAAATGATCTCAAAATCTCTTTATTTGTGGTCAAGCCTGAATGCTATAGCTCTCTCTGTGTGATCCAAACTGTATCAACTGCCTGCTACATTGTAGCAAGCAGTTTGCTATAGTTTAAAAGTAAAAAAAAAAAAAAAAACATTTTTTTTAACTAAAACCTGAGCACCATAGTGTTACATACAGGCAGGGTATAAACTGTAACAACTCTTTGCTATATTTGTAAAAATCAGTTTGCTTCAGTTTAAAACAAATCTTTTTTTTTTTAATTAAACATGTTAAAGGAGCTTTGGGGCAGGGCACAGAAATGGGGCCTGAATGGATGGGGCAGGTGGGGGGCATGTTGTCCATCTGGCCACCTCATTGTGTGCCAATAAAAGAACATCTATGTTTTTTTTTGTATTCAGTAGAAGAGCTAGTGGGTAGTAGATCTAACTGTAATAAGCCAATTGCCTAAATGATGTCAAACTGGTAGTGTCTACCACTAACTACCACTTCTGTTTACAATTATTTGGCATTTATCAAGAGTAAACCAGACCAAGTGTGTGTGTGTGTGTGTGTGTGTGTGTGTGTGTGTGTGTGTGTGTGTGTGTGTGTGTGTGTGTGTGTGTGTGTGTAAGAAGTTTTTCAAAGTACAATTACCATGGGCAGGGGAGTACTGGAAAGAACAGAAACACAGAAACCATGATGAGAAAGGGGTCAGGAAGCAAGGCCAAAGAGTGTGGTCAATGGTGTGTTCAGTGTGCATCCTATTTCTGGGTATAAATGCTTAAGGCTCATCCCCAGGGCAACAGTGCATATATCCTGTATACTTCTGAGGCCAAGCTGTACTTACTGAGTTACATAGTAATTCTTGTTTGTGTGTCTTTTTAAAATTTTAATCATTTTGGTATCAGTGATGAGATTTGAGAGATTACTTCCCTGATAGCCGTTGGATTTTTTAGAAATAAATGTATTGGTGGACAGTGGAGTGGATCTGGATGAGGACTTTAGCCCCTGCCCACCATACATTGCACTGATTATAATATTTTAGGAATTTAACAAGCACTATAAGCTTGTTAAACACATTCATAAAGTTCTGACTTTAGACAAAGTTATTTTATTTTCCTATAAGTACTAAAGTGTTTCTTTGTACAGTTAAATGTTTCAGGGAACATTTGGTAATCAGTACTTTCATTAAACTCATTTAGTTAGCAATGTTTATAGTCCATGGCTGATGTACAGAAAAACTTTTGGAGACTACAGAAACTATGTGTATTCATTAAAAGCTGTTTATTCCCATTGTTGCACCATCATAATGCAGGACCATATGACTCAGAATCAGGAAATAACTTTATTGGCACACAACCAGATGCCCAGATGCACAACATGCCCCCTGCCTGCCCCATCCATTCAGGTCCCATATCTGTGCCCTGCCCCCAAAGCTCCTTTAGCATATTTAATTAAATTATTCTTTTTAAACTGTAGCAAACTGATTTTGACAAATATAGCAAAGAGTTGTTACAGTTTATACCCTGCCTGCATGTAGAGCTATGGTGCTCAGGTTTTAGTTAAGAAAAAAAACATTTTTTTTTTACTTTTAAACTGTAGCAAACTGCTTGCTACAATGTAGCAGGCAGTTGATAATGTTTAAATCATACACAGAGAGCTATAGCATTCAGGCTTAATCACAAATAAATAGATTTTGAGATCAGTTGATTGCACCCCCCCCCCCAAACTCTGCATCTGTTCATCATACAGCAAATTCAAACACAGTTTTATTAAACTTAATAAATATAGATCTAGTGAATAAATTAAAGAAATATATATTTTAGAATCAGAAATCTCACTTTACATGATAACATCACAATTACTGCATGACGCTCACAATTCTAATCCAGTGATGTTTTCACACTTCCGTGATTGCATTGAATCCTGGCCACAGTATTCAGCTTAGTGGGTACACAGTTCCTGACCTATAATGTTGCCTGCTGTTATACTGGTCTCCATTGGTCCACTGGGTGTTAACTGTAAGATGGACAGTCTGCCTCCCTCTTCTCAGAAAAAAAAGAACCAGCACATTAGCCAGTTACACACAAATCCTCCCCAGATAGGTTCCCCAGTGTTCAGGTAATTGATTCCATAGCATTTGGGCTTATTACAGTCAAGGCTTTATCCCTCTATGCCATTAGCCTGCCATGGTAGAGCTTTATCCCTCTATGCCATTAGCCTACCATAGGAGTGATCTTTCTGATGTCACACAGCTACTTATTACTTTTCAGTCACTGTCTGTACCCACTGTGCACATCTCTCAAATGTCCATATTTTTGCTTCTTATTTTTGGTCTGTTCCTCATAAAAATTGATGGTTTTCTGGCAAATCATTGAGGACTGCTGTCACTACTAAATAATAACAGGCATTCAAGTTTCAAACTTCATATCCTAGATAAAAAGGATGCTAGTGTAAACATTTTAGTATAGGAACTTTGTAAGTTCATCAGAGCAATATTTAAATATTGTTCCTATTTTTGGGCATTTGCCCCCCCCCCCATTATTTTTTGGCTTTGTCCAGATTTCTTGCACTTACAGGTTGAGAGGTGTGTCATTTTGACAATAGAAGGGGAATGCCAGTTACCAGCTGTTTCTTTTTGGAGGAAGGAAAAATTTTCCATGACACAATAAGTAACAAAGGTCAGATAGACCCAAGTCACTGCTAGTACATGAATGGATTTATGTAGGAAATCTGATATTTTACATATTGGGCTAGTTGCTTCTATCTGAATATGTGCTAGGCTATTTATTTTATTTGTGTTTGTTTTCCGGGATAGCGGTCTGATCTCCATGGACCTTTTTTAGATTCAGCCCATGAGTGGTGTCTGATTACTTAAATATTATCCAATCTATGTCTCTTAATTTTCTTTCTTACCTAGTAATTGTATTCTGTGACAAGATACGGAGGTAAAATCACAAAACCATATAGATATTCAAGTCACATGACTTGTTCTTCACCAGAAAATATATATTAACATAAATTTCCTTATTCTATCACCTTACTGAGTATGCAACATCTGTTTTCACTGTATTCCTGATTAGAGATCCTAACTCCTTATTTTTTTGTCTTGTCTCTGATTAATGAGGCAAGTCTGAGATGTATAAAGAGATGGCCATTAATATCACTGTTTCCAATAAATTACTCATTCTGCCATGTCTAAGTTACATCATCATCATCATATTAGCATGAATATTTATTACCTATTTGCATATGCTTGTATGCATCAGTACTGCTCAACAAACAACAGTTTGCCACAGTATTCAGGAATGAAATATGTTGAATGAAGAATAAAATCTTTGTTTTGGGGTTTTGTTTTAACTATTAATGCTCTGGATAACATGTTAAAGTGTGTAAGAGAGTAAGAAGATTAAAAGAGAGTCTGTGGTCTTCTAAGGTGCCATCTTTGTATCCTAATTATAGTATGTGCTCAGGCATATTCTCTTCCAAATATGCATCCAAGGTGTGACATAAACCTAAAAAATATTTAATCTTGTTTAGAAAAGGATAAGCAAATACAACTCATTAAGCACACAAGGAATAATTTTGTATGCAATGAAAAAACTCTATGATGTCTTCAGCTAACAAGAGAGAAGGAAAATGCATCATAGTCAGCTGACTTAGAATTGTGTAGTCAGCTGACCGAGAATTGGGTAGTCAGCTGACTGAGAATTGTGGAACCACAGGAGATCCTTCACCATAACTGAAATAATGAAATGCTAAAATGACTTGTGTCTTAACAGTTGTCTGGTCTAGTTGCAGACTAGTAAGATTTACTTTGGGGAACCTGGCACCATTTATACACTCGTAGTCTAATGTCTTTTTATGCATTTTATTTGGTGCTTGTGTATGCTTTTTGACAGTAAGCAAAATGAATATGATGCACACTTAGAACTTGCTGCTTAGGGCAATACTATTCAATAGTTCCTATTAGTGCAGAAGCTATGTAACTTTAAACTTGTTCATTTCATAAACTATTTTAGATGTGCATGTGATCTCATTCATTTTTGTTAAAAGTAAAAGTATGCCCAGAGTAAACTGATTCTATGGTTATATTGAAGTTGGTCTTATAACATTAATTAATTTTTCATTTTTAATTACAATTTGTCTATTTTTATTTACACATCTGAGTTTGTTATTGGACTGAGGTCTTTAAATATTTTGTGAGGAGGTTCATCTGGAAATGTTACAGGATGATAATTCTATGATACAACTATTATTATTTTATTAATAAATACATAATAAAATAATAAATAAATGTTACAGGATGATAATTCTATGATACAACTAGTAGCCCTGCTCCATGGTACAGAGTGATGGAGCCCTTTCTGCCTCCCAGATAACCAGAGATTGATTAGCAGCCCTGGTATTGAATGTGCCAGGCTGGGGAAGGGGATAAGAGTGCAGGGGGTTGGCCTCCTTGCTTCTCTCAGAGGTAAGGAAGGGAGCAAGTGTTTGGACAGCAGATGGGGAAGTGTGATTTCTATAGATGGGGACAAGAGGAACCACTTCCTGCACTTGAAGGGAGGGTGGTGGGACTGCTTGCTGGCAACATTCCTTGCAGAATTGAAGGACCATCAGGGCAGACACCCCATTGCATGTCTCCTTCACTTTTCAAGTAAGGGATCATGGGAGAAACAAAGGGCTAAAGAAGAAATCCCTTGAACTACCATTAATGACTGTCTAAATTATGGCAGCTCATGGTCAACCCTTGCCCCTGTGACAGCGAATGAATGGCCAGTTGGCCAGGAGGGGGCAGATGATTAACAGGCAGCAAGGGCCAAGAGTGTAAAAACAAGTTCTATGATAGAATTAAAGTTGTAGACAAATATCCCTAAAGAAATCAGCAACCTTAAGGTTTGTTATTTAAAGCAGGCTGTGTAGAGTGACCAAATACCTACACTGGAGATACAAGAGCAATGACAGTATTAAGACCTTCTTATGCTTTTGAGGCAGATTTCTGTTATGATTAATGACTGTAGTGTACTAGCCCAGAGTATCTGGTGGTCATCTGATTGATGACTGTAGTATACTAGCCCAGGGTATCTGGTGGTCATCTGATGATGACTGTAGTGTACTAGCCCAGAGTATCTGGTGGTCATCTGAGTGATGACTGTAATGTACTAGCCCAGGGTATCTGGTGGTCATCTGATGATGACTGTAGTGTACTAGCCCAGAGTATCTGGTGGTCATCTGAGTGATGACTGTAGTGTAGTGTAGTGTACTAGCCCAGAGTATCTGGTGGTCATCTGATTCATGACTGTAGTGTACTAGCCCAGAGTATCTGGTGGTCATTTGATTGATGATTTTAGTGTACTAGACCAGAGTATCTGGTGGTCATTTGAGTGATGACTCATGCACCAAAGACCGTTCATGTAGCATCTGCTGATAAATCAGAACTTTTTAATCTGTATTTTATGAGTATGTTCATGGTCTGGTGACTGCAGAGTTTGTTATAATAAGGGGGTGGGGGCAGAAGGGCAGAAGCTCTCACCTTGCACAAGGATGTAGGGAATATTAAGTACTATTCCAGAAGGTTCTATTCAGTTTACCAGTCCTGTTCAAACAGTCTCCTGTGTATTGATGTTATGTAGATCAAATTATAGTCCTTGTAAAGAGTCCTTTCCCAAATAAAGCTGCACAGATGACCAGGGTCTGACTAGACTGTCAGGCAGTTTATCCCTGAAGATGAAGACTATGATCTGCTAACCAGCATCAGTCAGAAGTCCAGCATTTGCTTCTATCAGCCCCCACTGCTTATAGTGTGACTCTTAGTAAGTTACTTACCTAAGCCACTGAAGAGAGGCACATATGCCTAATGGCTCAGTTACAAAAAGGACTCCCAGTATAATGAAGAAATGGCTAGGTGGTAAGTAGAAGCTAGGGTAATGGCTCTAAATATAAATAAGTAATAAATAACCATTAACCCACTTTCATCTGAAGGCTGGATGATGTGCGGATAGTAAATCATGAAATGCCATGGATTAGCAAGGAGGAGGTAAGGATAGCTATGAAGAGGATGAAGAACGGAAAGGTTGTTGGTCCAGATGACATACCTGTGGAAGCATGGAGGTGTTTAGGTGAAATGACAGTGGAGTTTTTAACTAGATTGTTTAATGAAATCTTGGAAAGTGAGAGGATGCCTGAGGAATGGAGAAAAAGTGTTTTGGTACCGATTTTTAAGAATAAGGGTGATATGCAGAGCTGTAGTAACTACAGAGGGATTAAATTGATCAGTCACAGCATGAGGTTACAGGAAAGAGTAGTGGAAGCTAGGTTAAGAAGGGAGGTGATGATTAGTGATCAGCAGTATGGTTTCATGCCAGGAAAGAGCACTACAGATGCGATGTTTGCTCTGAGAGTGTTGATGGAGAAGTACAGAGAAGGTCAGAAGGAGTTGCATTGTGTCTTTGTGGATTTAGAGAAAGCATATGACAGGGTGCCTAGAGAGGAGTTGTGGTATTGTATGTCGGGAGTGTCAGAGAAGTATGTAAGAGTGGTACAGGATATGTACGAGGGTAGTGTGACAGTGGTAAGGTCTGCAGTGGGAGTGACAGATGCGTTTAAGGTGGAGGTGGGATTACATCAAGGATCAGCTCTGAGCCCTTTCTTATTTGCAATGGTCATTGGAAAATGAACGATAACAAACTGAAGAAAATATCCAGGAGTAGCCACCAAACCACGATGCAGAAGCCAAAAAGATATTTTATTGAAGACAAAAGCTCAAATCAAATAAACTGTGAAGCGCTTTTCGTTTGATCTATGTCAAACTTCTTCTTCAGGTCTGAAGAAGTTTGACATAGATCAAACGAAAAGTGCTTCACAGTTTATTTGATTTGAGCTTTTGTCTTCAATAAAATATCTTTTTGGCTTCTGCATCGTGGTTTGGTGGCTACTCCTGGATATTTTCTTATTTGCAATGGTGATGGACAGGTTGACAGACGAGATCAGACAGGAGTCCCCGTGGACTAAGATGTTTGCAGATGACATTGTGATCTGTAGTGAGAGTAGGGAACAGGTGGAGAAGACCCTGGAGAGGTGGAGATATGCTCTAGAGAGAAGAGGGATGAAGGTCAGCAGGACTAAGACAGAATATATGTGTGTGAATGAGAGGGAGGATAGAGGAATGGTGAGGATGCAGGGAGTAGAGGTGGTGAAGGTGGATGAGCTTAAATACTTGGGATCAACAGTTCAGAGTAATGGTGAGTGTGGAAGAGAGGTGAAGAAGAGAGTACAGGCAAGATGGAGTGGGTGGAGAAGAGTGTCAAGAATGATTTGTGACAGACGGGTACCAGTAAGAGTGAAAGGGATGATCTACAAGAGGCTAGTGAGACCAGCTAAGTTATATGGGTTGGAGACAGTGGCATTGACAAAAAGGCAGGAGTCAGAGCTTGATGTGGCAGAGCTGAAGATGTTAAGATTTGCAATGGGTGTGATGAGGATGGACAGGATCAGGAATAAGTATATTAGAGGGTCAGCCCAGGTTGGAAGGTTTGGAGACAAAGCCAGAGAGGCAAGATTACATTGGTTTGGACATGTGCTGAGGAGGGATGCAGAGTGTATTGGGAATAAGATGCTAAGGATGAAGCTGCCAGATAACAGGAAAAGAGGAAGGCCTAAGATAAGGTTTAAGGATGTGGTGAGAGAGGACATGCAGGTGGTTAGTGTGACAGAGCAAGATGCAGAGGACAGGAAGAAATGGAAAGACTGGATCTGCTGTGGCGACTCTTAATGGGAGCAGCCAAAAGAAGAAGAAGAAGAAGAACCCACTTTCATCTGTGTGTTGCAGAGTGTGGAAGTGGTTCCTATTTGTTACCACCTGTTGATAACAATGTTCCAGCAGGACATATGTGGTGGCAATGTACTGACAGTTATTTGACAAAGAAGAGCACACAGGTGACAAACTGCACTCTGAACGCTGGAAGGTATTAGGGCTGCGAACATAGATGCTCCATGGTGAAATAGCTCAAGTTTCACATAAAGCATTGCAGAAGGTTCCACTAAACAAAATGATTTTGTTTGTGTCTTTTCCATATATTAGACTTGTATGAAATTTATATATGCTCTGGTAGCATAGTGAAACCCATCAATGCAAGGAATGGTTCTTGGAAGTGCTGTATTATTCATATCACTTTGACACATGCTACTGCAGAGAATGGGACTTTTGTGATTCAGCCCTGTAGTAGAGGCTGGAAACTGCAGAGGTGTAGTGCTGATGGCTCTGTGGCTTCCTCTGAACATGACAGGACCATTAGCAGCAGTGGCTGCTGGTGACTTCAAATTAAAGGAGGGCTGCAGGAGACAGCTGAATGGGTGGGGCCAATGGTGTGGCCAACTAGAAAGGGGTAGAGCTATGCTCAAAACCACAACAACTGGAACTTTAATTAAATATGCTGCCCTGGGTGCCAAACAGTCATTATGAAAGTCCAATCAAGACAAAATTAAGTGTAGAAGAAAAAATTATTTCAATGCATTGGCTACATGACAACTTACTTAATATCCAGATGGAAACAGGTTGTGAGGCATGAAAAAATAAATTACTTTTTAAATACATTACTGGAATGCCAGTCAAAATCAAGTATAAAAAAACAAGCAGCACTCAACTCAAACCACTACTCCTTGCACTGCAGTTCTAATTATAATTTATATTCAGCTTTATAAAATTACCAAGTAACATGCTGAAAGTAGCAATCTCTGTGATACCCCCACTTGTAAAAATGTTTCTTATCCAAAAAAGACCTGCTGCCTGACACATCTATCTACTTGTTTCATGGAGAAGACATGATCAGAGTAAAAAATGAACAGCAAACAAGAAACAAGCTCAAGATAAATTGCTTAAAGGATTCCTGCACAAGTTATGGACCACACACGATAGATTAGCATTCTATTTAGTTTACGGGTAAAGCCTGCAAAGATGACTGCAAGTCTCCAACAAAAGATGACTGCAAGTCTCCAACAAATGTAATAAGCTTCTGAAAATACTGTAATCCTGTCCTTTTATTACAAATACTGTCATATGCATTTCAATACCCAAGGCTTATACATTATCTAGTTATGTAAATATTCTCTGCATGGCAACAACGAAAAGGCTTTCAATGCTGGTAATTCTTTAACAGTATGCTTATTAAAGCTTACTTGCATCTTACAATCTCCGACAAGCTTACCTGATGGTCATTAAATCATTGCTACTTAAACAGAGCAACAGGGCACTGTGACAGCATGCATTTCATGAATAATAAGAAGCATAAATCAACAGTATAAAAATATGACAGAAAACCAGAACATTCTGCAAAATCAAGGACAGATGAAAAGCCATGGTCGTACTTGTGGTCTACCTTGGATGGGGGAATACTCTGCACACTTACACTGCATAACTGCTCCTTGCCTTCCTTGGACACATCCAGAGCCACTACAATGGGGAGTGGAGTGCAACAAGTATGTCACAATTTGAAATGTTTCTGGCTGATGGTGATGGCTCTGACACTCATACCTCTCAACTTCAGAGCAAGAAATCTGGACAAAGCCATACATAGAACTAGAAGTGGGACACAGGCCCAAAAATAAGGACCATTTTAAATATTGCTCTTATTAACTTAGATAATAGAACAGTAGTAGGTCTTGCATTAGTATGAATTTTCTGAAGGGTATGAAATCTGAAACTCAAATGTCTGCCATTATTTTCTAACTTCAATCTTTAATGACTTGCCACTAATTTGCCAGAAAACCACAATTTTATGAAAAACAGACCAAAAATGTGATGCAAAAATATAAAGTTGCCACACAATACAGCTGGGAACCTGTCAAAAAAGGGACACCTTTTTAATATTAACACTGTTAACTTGAGCAGCTAACAAAATAAGAGCATCTACATGCATTTCTGAAATAAAAGTAATCTATAAATCTGATCATTACAGTTATATATAATTGTAAACCCTCCATGTTGTCTTCCAAACCTGCCATTTTGAGGAGGGATTATTAGGGGAGAGCAACATTTTGAGCCAAAATTTGGGACAAATGAGAAGTTTGGATATTCCTAATTCTACAAAGCCATTTGTACGCACCTCTCAACCTCTTAATGCAGGAAATCTGGACAAGGCCAAATATATTGGGGGAACATACAAACAGTACTAAAAAATGCTCTTGTATAAACTTAAAACAGTTGATAGAATAACAGGTCTTGCTTTAGCATGCATTTTTTTGAAAGTTATGACATCTGAAACTCAATGTCTGTCATTTAGTGACTTCATTCCTAAATGATTTGCTAAAAAAACACAAATCTTATGAGGAACAAACCAAAAATTAGCAGCAAATATCTATTCATTCTGCAAAAATATGGACAACTGAGAGTATCGTTCAACTGGGGCTGTCTGAGTTTGCAACACCCCCCTCACAAAATCATGGTCGAATGGAGCCTCCCCCCTGCAGCCATTCCAAAGTCCCATTGCTTGGTTATTTTGCCCCATTTACCATAAACACTGTAATGTGCATACTGCTTTACTTCTGCGATGATTTAGATTTCATTTGAAAGTTTTATTTTGCATTTTACAGCACAAACCCTAATATATATCTGTTAAACAAAGCAATGCAGTCTCACAATGAAAATCGACAGCATTAAAACTTCTCTGACCTTTGAACTCATATGCATTGAAACAGCATTGAAACCCACATTCAAAGAAAATACATTTTGCCAGTGGCAGATAAAGATTAACTTTGGGCTGTTTTCAAAATCATAGGCCCCTTGAACATGAAACATACACATGCTCATTGATACACCTTCCTGACTGTATTACATTATATTCCTTGTACAATATAGTACAGTTGTTAGAGGGCATTTTAAATTTATTGTTTTGAACATTTTTCCAGTAAACAATGAAACAAAATGCATGCACCAATGACAAAACTGCCCAGTTCAGAACATTTCCATCATAAAAAGTCTACTCAACCTTCTATAGTCCACCAGTATCAGTAAATATGCACAATCTCTGAAGTAGTAAAATCCACATTAAAGAAATCTGTAACTAATAAAGAGGTTGCTGCTAGCAAACAACTTTATATGTCATTGTTTCATCTACAAATAAAGTGCCTGTTGCCCTTGAAGAATAAATTGCCTATGTTGCATGCATTAAAAAAATGATAAGCTAGTAATACTGCAATAGGGAATGGATGGCAAACTGATAGCAGGTTCATAGTTACTAGGTATCTTTGCCAAAAAGGACTGCAGCATCCACCCCCTTTACAACACAATACAGTATCAGCAATGCATCTACCTACTGTGGGAGTAGAACCCACAACCTTCTGCATCAAAAGCAAGTACACTATCTGTTGTGCTATTAACAATGCAAGCAGACTTAGCATAAGCAGCACTAAACTTTTGTTCCCCTGCAGCTCTCAGCTCCTTGTAAAATCTACTTGACACTCAGCTGTATCTCTGAACTTTGCAGCACAAAAATCTGGAAAAAGCCAAAATTTATTGGGGGGGGGAGCCCAAAAACCAGGGACACATTTTAAACATTGCTTGTATAATGTTGGAAAGTTGCTAGAATAACATGCTGTGTTACCACCATACATTTCACTGCCACATCTTGAACCCAGTCAGAGAAACATACCACTATGCCAAATCAGCTGAAACAGAGGAAGACAAACTTAAATGGCTACCATTTAGTGAATTCAGTTCTCACCATAGCTGTCAACCTCTTAGCAAAAAACACCTGAAAAAAGCCAATAATGTGGGAATACAGCTTCCAAACATATTCAGTGAATTCAGTTCTCACCATAGCTCTCAACCTCTTAACAAAAAAAATGTGGACAAAGCCAGTAATGGAGGGAATACAGCCCCCAAACATTCAGTGAATTCAGTTCTCACCATAGCTCTCAACCTTAGCACAAAATGCCTGGACGAGGCCAATAATGGGGGAATACAGTCTCAAAAATATGGGCAAATTTCAAATATCCATGTTATAAACTTAGAAAATTGCTAGAATAAAAGGTTTTGTGTTACCATGTACTTTCTGAAGAATATGAAGTCTGAAATTCAAATGCCTGCTATTTTTAAACATTTTTAACCAGAAAACTAGTCTGACTTGGAACAAAACAAAGCCAATTTTCAGCAGAGCAGGTTGAAACCCTCCAGACACATCTTTGTAAGGGATGGGAGGACATGTAGACTCCACACAAAAGGCACCCCAGCCAAAAATCAAACCAGAGAACCTGTAGCTGTCAGGCAACAATGCTACCAGTGCACCACTGCACTATAGACCTTTGCAAGGAAAAATGAAGATACAGAAAGAGATTTTATGAGGAACAGAACAAATATGAGGCACAAATCTGCAACTTTTTTACAAATAGTGGTGGGTAGGGAATTCAGGTCCTTGCCACCTGCATCCAAGGTACAGGGTTCAAACCTGTGGATCTCTACCCACCACTATGTGTTAATAGGGGCATTTTATACACACACACACACACACACACACACACACACACACACACAAACTCCACTACCTGTAAATGTGTCCAGAATCCACTACTTAAACTCGCTTCCATGAAGCAGCAAACCTCCAAACCCGCGCTCGACTTCAAAGCTTCCCTGCAAGAGCTTAAAACTCAACTTACCTCTCTCCTGATTGGTCCTGTGCTCGAATCCCTGTGAGAGCTTAACCTCACCTCTCTCCTGATTGGTCCTGTCTGCGGATCAAGCAGTCCGGAGCTCCTCTGTTCTGTGCGGTTGTCTACCGCACAGATTCCTGGGCATCTGTGGGGCAGAAAATACCTTCCCTGTATCTGGACTGCTGACTCAGGCAGTCAGAGTTCGCACAGATAACTGGGCATCTGCGGGGCAGTCTAAGTGTGACCGCGCATGCTCAGAACTTCCGGTACTCATAAAAAATAAATGTTTTTGTTTTTTTAATTTTATGTTTCACATTTTTATTTCTTTTGTTTCTAGGTGGGAGGGCTGCAGTCCTGCAGTCTTTTAGCACAAGCCGCCCCTGATTAGCAGTGTCTATTTCATGTAATGGAGGCAATTACGTTCATACACACACAAACATATGCACATGCACACACACACACACACACACACACACACACACACACACACACACACACACACACACACACACACACACACACACACACACACACACACACACACACACACACACTGTCCAAGTAAACTTCATAAGCATTTACATTAACCCTGCCACAGATGGAAATCACACACACACACACACACACACACACACACACACACACACACACACACACACACACACACACACACACACACACACATACACACATACTCACTCACACACACACACAGAAACACAAACACAAATGATCTAAGTAAACATCATATGCACATGCATTGCATACACTAACTCCCCATGTGACCATCACAGATGGCATTCACACAGACGTATGTCCAGTGTATATAGTAAATTACTGTGCTGGATAGGCTTGCCACTGACTCTGTGTTGAACTGAGAAATTGTACAATCTATAACCAAGTGATTCACAAAAAAGGCTGCTTATGTAATGTACTTGCATGTCTCTGGGGTAGCAGTTCTACTATAATGTGCAACATTGCTGTACTATTATCATTTGCAGCTGACCATGAGCTGCCCCTAGGGCCTCTCCTCACCCACATAATCACTGAGCCAGACTTGGCCCTTTCCAGACTGACTTCAACTCACGTTTAGGGCTAGTGAGGAGATTGATGCACCCTTATGCATAGTCATATCGCACCCAATGAGTAGGAATCAAACTTCCCACCCCCATGCACGCAGCCACTCTCATTTTAAGGAAAGATGTGTAATGGGCATCTTGGCATATTTTTTGTCTCTGGTAACTCAGCCACTTCCCTGCCTCCCTTGAAGTCAATGCCCTCTTGCATGTCCTCAAACCTTGCTGAAGATCAGTCATGAGTTGCACCCAGGTTCACACTTTCTCTCCTCCAGAATGAGCATGCCCATCCTCCCCTGCTAATGCTACAAACTCCTGAGCCACTAATCAATCTCGGATCACCTGGGCTATAGGAAGGACTTTGTCCCTCTATGCCATGGTACTGGCTACTGGTATGCTATTGTGCAGTCACAGATCCTTCCTTTTAGAATAGAATGGTAAAATGGATGAGAATATATACTAGCTATTATAGCACAATGTCTTTGGCAAGACAGCACATGCAGCCACCATAGTAGTCCATATAGGTTCATAGATGTGTACTAGGCTAATGACTACTAGGGCCTTTTTAAGCCTAGCCATGCATCCCAAATCTGTGATGAGTTCTGGTGCCAATGATAAATGTAAACAGGGTCTTGGGAGATGAAGCATTTACAAGCAGGGGCCTGAGAGGTGAACCATTTGCAGGCTGCCTGTGTCTATTGAAGACATAGCTGACAAACCAGGGATGAGTTTCTTGTTCAGAATCCAATTGTCCAAGTTGCACTTGAACAGGGTTAGGGAGGAATTCTACTTCAGATGGACAGGGAGACTGTTCCAGAGAAAGGATAGTCTCTGAGATACAAGCCTGTCTCTCCAAAAGGCCCTATTTATATCACAAGCAAGGTTTAAGTTTTTAGAATGGGTAATTCTGGTGTTGTTTGTTTTGTGGATATGTAGGAGGTCCATCAGGGTCGGGTCCGAAAATGCCTTTTATGCCAATCATAGATCTCTCATCAACAGCCTGTAGGAGACACAATACAGAGAAAGGTCTTTCAGGTGGTCTGTGCAGGACATGTTACTTATGCTCTGTATTCTTTTAGTGGAAAACATCTGTGGACATTCCAGTTGTTGGATGTGGCTGGTTAGGTACACACCAAAGGGGGTATCATACTCAATGATAAGTCTGATGAATGCTGAATACAGTGGAACAATGACCTCCTTGGATCTAGATGCCATACCTTTATTTATAAGTTGTACAGCATAAAATTATTTCCTCACTACTTTAGACATCTGAGGATCAAAGGCTAGATTACTAAATGTGTCCCCAAGTCCCAGACTTCTGGGTCAGCTCTTAAGGGTGTGTTGTCAATATGATAGTTACCAGGGGTGAAAAACTTCCCAAAGATACTATTATGTATTTCTTGGCATTTTTATTTTAGTCCATGGCGCTGACACCAGTTATTTGTCTGTGTCAACCCTTCCAGGAAAACATGAGTGTCAGTGGGAGATTGTCTGACTGTTCCTAATATCCAGTCATCTGCAAATTTGGTCAGCCAGAGGCCCTTTACATTGACTTTGACTTCAGCAAAGAAAATGCCAAAAAGGAGCACTTTCAGGACCTCTCCCTGAGGGACTGCATGTGGCTGGACACTTTGTAGAGTTGGACTTCACAGTTCTAACTTCCTGTGTCCCTGTCTGTGAGCCAGCTGACTATCCACTGGTTGACATAAGGGTTTATACCTAACCTCTTGAGTTTATCAACAATGCCCAAGTGGGTTATTGTATCAAATGCCATGGCCAGGTCAAGGTAGGCAGTATGAACCATTTTGCTCTCATCCATTGCTTTGTTGACCTTCTCAAAGAAGTCCACCTGGTTGAGTAGGAATGATCTGCCCTTGACAAAACCAAACTGGGCTGGGTGCATTGTCTGGAGTTTTACTGTATCATTATTGATCATTTTGAAGATAATTATTTCCATGGCTTTGCATATGTGACCAGTGACTCTTATAGGTCTCTAGTTCCCGGGGTCTATGGATGGCCCACCTTTATGCAGGGGGGTGACTGTTTCTGTTTTCCTTAGTGAAATAGAGCTGCCCTTAACTTTATACAATACTTTCTGCTGCTACACAGAAATATCTTGACGTTAACATAACTGGGATTTTGCTTATACAACTGAAAATATACTTTACATTGTGCTGCATGGTAGATTTATAGTGCTATATATGTACTCTAATAAGTACACATATAGTAAAGACAGAATACGTACACATATAGTAAAGACAGTTGAGGAAGAGCTGTAACACATTATATTTATCCACTGAATTGTCAGCAGTTACTGTCACATGATACAAAATTGCCCTTAATATTAACAACTGTTTGAAGTTATATTCACCTGCTACTAATGTAGGTGACATTATTTTACAGATCTTCAATACGTGCATGTTAAGCTATTGTAAGAGTGTATTGTGTACTACAATCATTATCTATCATAACATATAATAAATTGACTCAGATAATTCACATTTATATTTTATATACACTGGCTGTATCTGGTAGACTTTTTAATTAAACTACCATGCTGAGAATATGTAGGCTCAGATGGAGAAAGTAGCTCTAACACAGTCTCTTGGAGAGCTTAGTATTTCTGACTTGTTAACAGTAAAATCAATTTTACTTGAATTTTGAAAAAAATATTTATCCTTCTGAGCTGACTTTACAGTTCATAAAACATTTTGATTCAGAGACAATAAACAGGATATTGCATCTTTGAGCTGTGACTCAAATTAAAAAAATCTGAACCTGCTTGCGTGAACAAATAATTCTGTTCCTTTGTGTGCGTGTGTGTGCATATATATATACACACACACACACACACATATATATATATATATATATATATATATATATATATATATATATATATATATATATATATATATATATATATATATATATATATATATATATATATATATATATATATATATATAATATATTATATATAAATATATATATATATATATATATATATATATATGGATTCACTTTATAGTTTCGAAATACTGAAATACCGAATTTCAGTATTTTGAAATAAAGTCGAACGTCCAAAATCCTGAAAGCACACAATCGCGAAACACACAATCATGAACACATACACACCATACATCACACAACACATACATCATCCAACCCATACTGCAACAAACAAAACACACACAAACACAAAAACATAAACAAACAAACCTACACTACATGTAAGCAGGGGGGCAAGCCCCTCTGCACCCCCCATGAGGGGGCTGCACCCCCCCAACCACCCCTACTTATATATACCAACTCCAAGATTGCACAAACAGACACAAAAAGGAAACACACACCCACGCACTTCACAGTCCCTCCCACACATACAAACATCACACATATACATACAACACATCCAACACTTACACATATTCAGACACACTCAAACTCCCACACAAAACCCTTACAAAATACTCACTTACCTTCAATTGCACCTACATCCATACATGACATGAATGATGATACATTACCAACACCGCATGCCACGTACAGTAAGCCATAACTGCAAATTCGAGATATTCGAATTCGCGATTATGCACTTTCGCGATTTTGAGCCTTTGATTTTATGATTTTGAAATACTGAAATTTGGTATTTCAGGATTTCAAAATTAAAAAGTGAACCCACATATATATATATATATATATATATATATATATATATATATATATATAAAATGAGTGGGATTTTGTGCCACGCATCAACTTGTCTGCTCAATGAGCCCAGTTACAACTCCCAATGTAATATCTCAGACTACACTGTGAAATTGCATCAGCATTCATCCTTGTGCTTTCTCTCTTTCTGCAATATACGAAGATTGCTACATGATCTGTTAAAGTAGAACTTATGGTTATGCTGATGCTCTTGCAACAGTTTTATTATATTAGTCTTACTATCAGGTACTAATAAGGAGCATAAAGTAGGTAGTTCAGATTTCTGGTTCTCATCCATCAGTCAATGATGTGGTGGCGATCCTGCTGGTTGTTATGGTATGCTTCTGTACTCCAAAATCTGCAGTCAACAGTCATACTTTTCTAAAGTATCACAGTTTTAATGAGACTTTTTATAGACTGAACCATATGACTTGCCTCTTGAGCTGTGGATATGTTTGACCTAAATCTGTTTCTTGAATTTCCACTGCTTTACAGGATTGTGGCATTCTTACCTCAAAGACTGAGAACATTGTCTGAAATCATTTCTTAAAGAAGATGTTTTTTAAGTTATCTCTCTATGTATGTAGAAAATGTAATTGTATTTAAATTTCTTTTGTATGTGGAGCTTTTCTTCCCGGGCCTCCACTGAAAATGGGCACTTTGTGGCCCATGATCATGCTGCGGATCTCCTAGCTTCACACTATTTGTTCTTTCTGTTCAGGTGATCTAGGGCAATAAAGAATATCATAAAGACCTTTATACTTAATTTCTAAATGTGACTTGTATTTTATTTAGAATCGATTTTTGTTGGAACAACACCTTTAATCAATTTTGAACAATAAGCACTGTTCATAAGTAATTTGCTTTCAATATGAGATAGAAACTGACTTTGGATATTTGGGCCCCCCACTTGTTATGACTTAATGTAACAACTGTAACTGAAAGTTTTTCTTTGTCTGTACTGAAAGCTATTCTAGCTCATCAATGAAAATACGTAGTAGAGAAAGAGTCCAAAGAACTTCTAGAGTTTTCTCCATCAAATCTGCCTTACATTCTGGTAAGTATGCTGCAGTCAGGACATCAACCATATGCATTAGTCCTCTTAGTTAATATTGAGCTTGACTATTGTATTTTTGCATGAACAGTAACCACTTTTTGTAGTCTTGTTAAGTTTTATGAAATGATTTGTGAATATACTTTCAACTGCCTTGTGAACCAGTTCCACAATATTTATTTTACCCTAGCTATTGTCATGGAATTTAAGCAACCAAAACTATAGCCACCATCTCGTTTTTGGTCTGAACATAGCATGTGTACCAGTCAGCTCTGGCTCCACAACTACTGGTCTTCCCTTTTGCTAAATAACTTTACCTAGCCCTTGCTGACAAGCATCCTTTTGTAGAGTATTAGTTTATGTCACATCATACAACTTCAATTCAAGAACTTCTGTAACTAATTTTTTTGAGAATGTCGAAGCTTATATCTTGTTCCAGTGACCAAAATTAAGTAATTTCATACCATATATACCAGATTTATTTTTTTTCCAAAAACATTTTATTTGATTTCATTATAAGCATATGCAAATGTACATATAACAAATCCAATAAAACAATAACAAAACTATTTACAATATTTACATTCATCCATGATAAATTATCCATGAGAAGTTATCAGTATTTGTTCAAAAGGTTTTCCAATTTTTGCCATGCTATTTTTTATGAGTAATGTTATGAGTTCTATAACAAATGGTTTGCAGTTGTTTCTTACAAACAATTTT
>NC_056729.1:908012859-908100359 GCF_019279795.1 Protopterus annectens
CAGTGTGTCATACGAGGATTCCCCTTTTTTTTTTTTATAATAATATAATGCCGTTCAGTGTACAAGCACTATACTTAAGCTTAAGAGGCCTCATTTGAAGCAAGTTGCACAGTTGTGGAAGCTGCATCTCCTTATGTACAAAGGTTAGGAGCATTCTAAAGAACAGCTGACATACCCGAGTTACCAGTTTGGCGTTTTTTCTCGTTTGCATTGATGTTTGAGTATTGTACAGTAACTTATTTTAACACCTGTTATTTTAAAGGGAATCTGTACTTCCCACTTGCACCACGGTTTGTGGATTTTTTGCTCTTGAACATAAGTCTTTCACTATGCCCTGGTCCTCACTTCTGTTAATATGTTTGCATTATTTTCTAAACGTTACTGCCGGCATGTCCTATTTACGGCGTGGGTTACGGTAAACAAGTTTTTAGTGTTTTTCTGATCAGTAATTCTGACTGTATGCAGGGTGTGTAACCTCCCCCGAGTTGCAGATTTTCTTTTGAACTGCTTTGCATTAGTAAACTAAAATAAATGCTTAGGATTTGTTTTCCTTCCTTGACATCAAAACCAAATTGCAGTCCTGCCTGTACTACTCCATGATGCACTAAGTGCTGTTGGCTTTGAATTGTATTGACTCACCGCCCTTTTCGCGCAGGAATGTTGCTATTTATTCTTGGGTTTATATCTTAAGTCAATCAACGTTTAAAACAGGGTATAGCAAGATAAGATATTGACTATTTACACACGGCTATAAAAATATTTATATTTTTTTAGCCGTTAGTACTTTTCCAGTAAATCACTGAAGTTCTCATTCTTATAGTCGACGACTCCTTTTTAAGAGTCTCGGCTAGGCAAATACATTCAACAAATGCAAATTCAGGTTTGCAATTCTATTTTTTTGTTATAACTTTTCTTGCAATGGCAATTATTGTCCAAAGAGGAGAGATTTTTGAAGTGTTGCTGGTGTTGGGGCATTATATAGCATCAAGGAGCCAGTAATAATACGATTGTCTGATCACAAAGCTGAGTGGCTAAAATCACTCCAAAAGGATGTCACCAACTTACGTCTATTCTAATGTTCAACCAATCGACATTAGAAACATCATTACACCTCCAGCATTTAATTTTTCTGTTTTATTTATTTAACATTTATTGTTTACTGGGGAGGACTGATGAGGCAAAGCTCAATTTCAGAGGAGGCCTGGGAGGAAATGCTTCAGATGAGGGTGTAATTTATGAGGGTGTAATTTTTTGAGATGTAAGAAAGGACACTATGCAGAAATTTCCACATATAGATTTTCCAGTAAAGTGAGGACGTTGACTTTTGTGCAGATTAAGAATAATTTTTTTTATTTAGGCATAAAAATGGTTCATTATTAATTTTTGTTGAGAAGATCCAGATTGTCATATCTGGGGTAACCAATTCCATTCCAATAATCTTGTGTATATAATTGGTAGATTTGAGTTTCCCCATGGTTGGTCCACTGTTAACAGTGGAGAGTAAATCCAAGATTTTTGGAACAGGTTTATTATGAATATAGGTTCATAGGTTGGTACTAGACCTAATGATATTTTGATTTTATCCTGAATATATTCTTTACATCTATGTATATTCTAGCCATCCATCTGTCCTCAACCTACTTTCTCCATTTTGTACATGGGGTTGGGATGTGTCACACTGACCATCTCGAGCCAAGGTTTACACCGCTGGGTGGCTACCCCTGCAGGTGATAGTTCATTCATACTGCATTTACTCGTTCTCACCTATAGCCAGTTTAGAGTACGCAGTCCACCTACTGCATGTCTTTGGAATCTGAAAGGAAACAGGAGAACTGGTGCCAGCTGTTATTGTGTTTAGTAATTCTTTGACTGAGTAAGTTTGTGGACGACTGTAAGTTGGGTGCTGTTATTGACTCCTCAAGTGATGTTGGCATGCTACAAGAGGGTCTCATAGCAACAAATGACTGGTGCCAAAGGCATGGCCTTGAGTTAATTGCAAAATGTCAACATGGCCCCTACTGATTACTACATCAATGGCAACCCTCTGAGCACACAATGTGTGGTGAGGTACCTGGGTACACAGGTTGACAACAATCTCACATTCGACCATGATGTATCAGGAGTGGTCAGAAAAGCCTTTTACGTGGTTCATCTTTTAAGTTAAGGGATTGCATCAAGGGCGGTTATTACCTCTCTGTGCTCCTTCTACCCATTTGGTATGTACCTCTCCAGACAGCTGCACCAACTGGTGGGACCACGGAGGTGCCTCACAGGGAGAATCCATGGCCTCCAACACCTGTCCTGAGGACATGCTCAAATCACTATCACTCTACTTTGTTGTAAAGATTGCTCGGAGGTGATTTGTCTCACCTACAAGGCAATCTTGGACTCTGTCCTACTAGAGATGCTTCATATCTGTAAGTCCAACTTCTTGCGCATTACCAGCTTGAAAGGCCCAAGTCTAATATGTGGTGACAGCAAAACCGGCTAGAGAGATGTTTGTCTCCCAGAGGCTGCCCCATCTCTGGAATAGACTTTCCATACATGTCAGAGTACCTCGCTGATCCTCTCAAGCTGTAGTTCTGCACAAGTATGTAACGTGTCTTAGCTTGTATCCCTATAAAGGATGCTTCCAAACTGATGTCCTCAGAATGGTGCATTAAAAAAAATTACTTGATAGTTATTCCTGAGCGTTATTTGCAGATAATTATTCCTGAGCAAACAGATGTTGCTTGGATGTCTACAGCTTGCATATTTGGAGGAAATTCTTGTTGGGGGGTGTTTTCAACTTGGTTACTTGAAGAGTCATGTTGTTGGATGACCACAGACAGGATATTTATCATTAAATTTTTGCATGGTAAAAAGTATGTCAATTTTGTCCTTCATTTGCATCTAAATGTATTCCTAGTAATCGTGTATTTTTATTTATTGACATGATTATTGGTCCGACTGGGCAGAAGCCAATTTTCAGTGGATGCCTGGGCAGAAGAGCTCCAAAGTATTGGAAAACATTTTAAAACAATTTTCCACTCTTCAAAAAAATAAAACAAATACATCTGCGGTTTTAATAATTTATAACAAATTAGACATTTACAATAATTTAATATTTAGAGAAATTTTAGACAGGCTGCATCATCAGTATAATTTCCAATTAAAGTATCTGCAAGAATATCAAACACTCTACCTGCTTGCTTCCATGCCACTCTTCCATACCTCTAAACTATCCATATTTTCGCAGAATGTCCAGATTTTTGCCTCTTATTTTTGAATTGTTCCTTATAAATTTTGTGGGATTTTTTTGTGAAATCAATGGGATGATCTGAGGATTGACGTCACCAAATAATGACATACATCTGGAGCTTTTCTCCCCGGGCCTCCGCTGAAAATGGACATGCATCCAGTCGGACTATCCCGGTCAACAAATGTAAAATAAAAATTAATAAATAAAATACATTTGAATTTCAGATTTCAAATCCTTCATAACATATATGTTAACACAACCCCTGTTACTCTAACAACTTTCTAGGTTTGTAAGAGCAATATTTAAAATATTTACCTATGTTTGGGCATTTGTTCCCCTATTTTGTCAGGCTTTGTCCAGATTTCTTGCATTTCGAGGTTGAGAGGTCTGCACTCTTCCCATTCCAAGTGAACTCTTAAGTTCAGAGAGCAACTACTGAGTAGGATGGGTGTTACAAATCGTGTTCATATCCCAAATAAGTAATGCCTATTTGCAATACACTGTTAAGGCCAATCACCCCTTGCACATTATTTGGTGGTCAGCAATGTAGACACAGAGTACATCCTGACCATCACATATTAAATTGTTGGCAGAGGTGCTATTATATGCCTTTGGGATTACAGATGGCTTGAATCACATGCCAAGATATTAAAATATTGGAACACTGACAGATTGGAATATTGGATGCCTACAAAAAAAAAATGAAGTGAGCTGACTGATTCAGCCTCTGAGGGTCCCAAGAAACACGCAGTATTATTTTATAGTCTTAAGCTACAGTTTCTTTGAGTGCATACTTTTCATTCGCCTACTAAACAACTCTGAATCACGAGACTTGAACCTCAGCACTGAAATAAATAGGACATGCTGGAGGGACAGATTCATAACCCAGAGGCTCCCTTCACTCTGGAATAAAATCCCAGTCCAGGTTAGGCAGAGTCCCTCATTGACTCTCTTCAAGAAGAATCTTGATGAGTGGATGGGAGATCGTAGGTTTACCCCGGGTATCACTTCTGTGTCACTGTTAGACAGAGGCACAGTATACTAACCTCGAAAAAGGGCATAGCAAAATAAATTTAAAATGGGTGGCAAAAGCCAAACACATTCTGGCTAGGCTTATAAATGCCCTAGGGCAGATAGCCTAGTATGAACCTATGAACCTGTTAATGCTCTTTTGAAAATGAAGAACTGGGTTGGGCTCCTCAAATAGCATGCGTATTAACTACATATAAACCTATAAAATAAAATAAGCAGAGGCTTGGATATTTGGGACAGCATGTGACCAAGATTTGACAGAGTGGACTGAATCTTTGCCTTTATGGTTCTTTAAGTAATGCAGCTTCTGAACGAATAACAGGAATACCTACCAAATCAAGCAGCCAGAACTGAATGAGTAAAAGGAGCATGCCTGCTAAAAGTCCAATAAAAATAAGTTATGTTCTTACCATAACGTTCCATCTGTGTTGTTGTTCTTCATTCATTCACGATGGATGGGCTTCGGCTCCATCCTCGGAACCGACTTGGCAACACAACAAGTCCCCGCCAGCCCAAAACTCTCAAGCCAAGGTTACCCATAGTGCCCCTCCCTTAATCTCCACAGATCGAGTTTGCACGTAAGGATAACAAAGCGGAGGCTTTGTCTGAGCAAATGCCCTAACCTGTAACCATGACCAAGTCCAAACCTCCAGGAGTCTTCTGGAGGTGGTTGATGGGTGGGATGTCATCAATGAATGAAGTGATATGTCACAACCAGCAATGGCATGTGTGACTACTTTCCAATTCTGTAGTAAAAAAAAATACATTGGTCTGTTTCTCCCATATCTTCTATAGACTTTGTAAAGCAATATGTACATAGCCCACTATCTTGGGCCAATAACAACTTTTCATGTCTTAGTTTGAATTTGCCTAACCATTTCTGCTTTCGATCCTGATCACCATGAGGTTCTTCAAGGAGTTTTCTATACTTGCAGCTCTCTTTATGTATTTTCCACATAGGTTCATAAGTAGGTTCATAGGTAAGTACTAGGCTATTGGCCCTAGGGCCTATACAAGCCTAGCCAAAAAGGTACCCTGGCTTTCGCCACCCAACAAAAATATTTTCCTGTGTCCCTGTCAAGCAGAACCACAGAATTGATCCCTGGGGTGAATTTCCTATTACCCGTCCAATCATCAAGATTTTTTCTTGAGTGCTAATGAGGAGCTCTGTTTGACATAGATAGGTAGTCTGTTCCAGAGTATGGGAAGTCTCTGGGACAGGAATCTATACCTCCAGCATGTTCTGTTTGTTGTGGTGACAAGGTTTAGGTCCCTAGAGTGTATAGCTCGGCAGGATTGGGATTTCTATAAGTGGAGCATGTCCAACAGCTCTGGATTTGACATAGCTATGTATGTTAGGCAGAGACTGGGTCTGAGTAGGCAATATGCAATGGAGTAAAGCTGGAGTTTTTTGAGACTGTCTGCGTAAGGCATCTGTTTGAGGCCAGTAATCCTCTTCGTGTGGTATTTTTGTGGCCTTTCCAGTTGTTGTAGATGTCTTCTGAGGTAGATACCAAAAGGGGCGTTGTACTCTATATAATGGGTCTAGTGAGTGATGAGTAGAGGGGAACAATGACCTTTTTTTTTTCTGGATGATAAACCTTTTGTGATGAGGAGTGCCGCATAGAAGGATTTTCTGACCACTGCAGTGATGTGATTCTCAAAGGAGAGACTACTGTCCACCTGTGTCCCAAGGTCTCTTATCACACTTTTGGTGTTAAGTAGACTACCGCCTATGTGGTAGTTCATAGGTACAGAGTTTTACCAAAGGGGATGACAATGCACTTTTGGCATTGAGCTTGAGACCATGGTTTTGACACCAGGCATCTGTCTCAGTGAGGCCCTTTTGTAGGATGTCCACATCGTTAGGAGTTTCGATTATGGTTCTTAGCTTGCAGTCATCTGTGAATTTAGTTAGCCAAAGACCTTCTGTGTTAGCCTGTACTTCAGAGAAGTAGATACCAAACAGGAGAGGACCCAGGACTGAACTCTGTGGTACTCCACTTGTCACTGGTCTGAAATCTGATTTGGAGTCTGCTACTTTCACAGTGTGGGCTCTGTCAGTAAGCCAGTTGGCAACCCATCTTGTAACATAGGGATTTATACCTAGTTTAGTGAGTTTATCTATAATTCCAGAGTGGGGGATGGTGTCAAACGCCTTGGCGAGATCTAGATAGGCTGTGTGAACCACCTTACCCACATCTATGGCTTTGGTGACTACTTCAAAGAAGTCTGTCAGGTTTAGGAGACATGATCTGCCTTTTACAAACCCAAACTGTGTGGGGTCCAGAGTTTAGAGATCTCCAATGTCTTTGTTTATGAATTCCATGATGATACGTTCCATGGCCTTGCAGACCAGGCTCGTCAGGCTAATGGGGCAGTAGTTCCCTGGATCCAATGTGGATACCTTGGAGTGGGATAACTGTAGCTGTGTGCCACTCAGTGGGCACGAAGCCTGAGGTGAGGCTATGATTAACCATGACACTTAGGTGAGGTGCCAATTCATTTTGTAGTTCATGTATTACACAGCCTGGGATGTCGTCTGGTCCCATGGTTGCTGTATTCTTAGCTTTGGAGAGTGCATTTATTACCTGTGTGGCAGTTATCGGAATTTGGCAAACTTTCGGTATCGAGATAGGCCCTTTAGTGGGTGTAGAGGGGACTGAATGTTGCACTGAATCGATCTGCCAGGATATTGGCAATATTGTTGGGATCAGTATATTTATTGCCATTCTGTTGTAGCTCAGAGCAGATCTGAGCATTACTATTTAGATTCTTGACATAGTTATAGAATGCCTTGTGGTTGTCTTTGGAATCTTTGTCAATTTTATTTTCATAGTCCTTCCTGTCCCTCACTACCCTGTGTTCTTGTGGTAGAACTTTTATCAGTTATTAATTTAGCTGCACGGTAATATATCCTGTTTACTTCAGTTGCATCGCATGGATCTCTATGAACAGTCCTAATTACTGTGTTCATTTGTTTCATCCGACTTCTGACTTTTTGGGTTTTATTAACCTTTTGCAGTCTATTTCTTTTATTGATCTTGATATATCTGTCTATG
The DNA here is from genome assembly GCF_019279795.1 of Protopterus annectens. Taxonomy (NCBI): domain Eukaryota; kingdom Metazoa; phylum Chordata; order Ceratodontiformes; family Protopteridae; genus Protopterus; species Protopterus annectens. The sequence goes on from NC_056729.1 coordinate 908,020,195, forward strand.
TCTATTAAATCAAGCAATTATTCTCTTACCTCATTTTCTTCTAAACTAAAGGCACATCCCTTGCTTTCCAGTTCCTGCGGACATTCTATAGAAGGTTGTATACCATCTTCCTGTGACACATTCTCATGAATATCATCCTGTGCTGTCCATTGATCTATCATATGGGAACTCACTGGCCCATCTCTCCTCAACATTGGCTGCATCAGAGTTTTCTGTTCCTTCCCCTGCCGTCTAGCTTCAAGTGAACATTTATACTGGTTTGCTGTGGAAGGCTCCAAATTATCTTCATATGCCACCTGACCAATTGCTTCCTGTTCCACTGGTTTCTACTTAATGTGGATATCTATTACTCTATCCTATTGTAGTGCCCATTGTTAAGGGGTGATCTATGCCTAAAACAGAAGGTGTCCACGAATCCATCCCTGATAGAACTGTTACACATTCACAAAACCAACTGCATAAGGGTCACCCAATCTAGGGATCTAAACCTGATCTGCGAAATGAGCAAAATATGTGGGAGAGACAGATATGTCTCAGAGAATACCCCTTCTCTGAATCAGGCTTCCTATTCATGTAAAACAGAGCCCTTCCATGACCCTTTTCATACAGAGTTTGGATTAATGGATGGGGAATCGTAAATTCACTCCAGTTTTCAAACCAAAAGGATCCTTGAACCAGTGCTAGATCTTTCTGGTCTAATCCCTTTTGTTTACACTTTGAAGTTCAATATGTTATCTTTCACTATCTTGTACCACTATTCCCTCTACTACCTTTCATGGTAAAGCTGGATCTAAGATATGCCTATCGTCAAATTCCTATTGCCAAGCATTTCATAATATTAGTAGTAATTCATAATAAGATTAAAACTGTATATGATGTTACTGTAGTTCGTGATAGTGGCATTCTGTATTGTGGCCAATTGCTACTCACTTTGTTCATAGCATATGAAGTGGTTCATTGAACACGTCTGGTGTACTGGGTGTTCCAGCTGCTTGAATGTCAGAAACATGCAGACAGGGACTCAAATGGCTGTAAACCCATCTGATCATCTGCTCAAGCTCAAACTTGAATGTGAGTTCAACACAGATGCTGCACCATCTGCTCTCTTCCTAGGAATCGGATGCAAGCAAGTGTTTGGCGTGGACCACATAAGTGGATTTAAGGGAGATGGGAAGGTGTTTTAGGTTGGGGAAAAAGGAGTGGAGTAGGGGCTACAGTGTTATGGAGTAGGACAGGGATTTTAGGTTTAGGGAGCAATGGAAATGTTTGTGGTACGGACGGGACACGGATTTTATGTTTTACAAAATGATGAGTATTTTGTGGTTGGGGATAGGGATTACAAGTTTAAAGACAGATCATAGACCAGAGTGGGAAGGGGATTTTAGGGTTAAGTGATGAGAATGATATGGTTAGGGGGGATGGGAATTTTAGGTTTACTGAACCACAGAGAGCATGATGTGCAAGGCAGTTTAGGTTTAGGGAATGATCTAGAATGGGAGGGGAAGTGGAATGCAGGTATAAGGAGCAATTGGGGCTTTATGGTTGGGGAACAGGCATGTTAGGGATCTTCATTTATGACATTCTTTATGGTGATGATGATTATTATTTGTGTATGTATGTGTGTGTGTATGTTTTCTCATTTTATTTGTTTTCTGAGTGTACTAATTTGTTTATTTGTAAACAGTATTTGCAAAGGACTGTAATAAACATGATTTTGTTCTGTAATAGCATTAAAATAGGAAAATAGTGGCCCAATCCTCTGTGGTAAATAGCTGCATATGTGTTAACAACACTGTGTGTGTGTGTGTGTGTGTGTGTGTGTGTGTGTGTGTGTGTGTGTGTGTGTGTGTGTGTGTGTGTGTGTGTGTGTGTGTGTATCTTTCAATATTTAGACCCAGAGTTATAGACAAAAATAATTAGGGCAAAACCTTCATATTAGATACTTTTACTGGTGCTGTTATCTCAAAATAACTTCAGAATTTAGAATGGATGGAACAAAAGTTTGAGAACAAATTAGAGGTGTTCCCCCAAATTCAGGTGGGACGAGGGGTAAGTGTGGGCTTGTGTATTGGACCTTTATGGTTCATGACTGAAAGTGAATTACTTTTTAGTTTCAATAAATTAAATACATTGATACATACATACATGTGTACACATATACACACACATAATTAAATATTTATTAGCAAGGCTTCAGTAACAAGATGCATGAGTGTTACTAAAGACATTTAGTACCTTCAGAGAAACCCAGCTGTGAACCCCCCACCTCTGACTGCCTTTTTGTGTTGTGTTGTAACTGGTGGTGATAGTAGATGCAAGCTCAAATGATGTGCTAACAGCTTGTCTTTGTATTGTACAGAGACCAGTTTGCACACATTTAAATATCTCCAACTTGTGAATGTTCTTCTTTGTCATTTAATGAGAATGTGTACTACAGCTGTGGCCTATGCTGAGACAAATTTGGGTATGAGGATGATTTGTGATGAAATTATTTTGACCTAAACTGGCTAAAGAAATGTATTCCGAAGTACATCTGACCCAAGTAATAAATTTTTTTTGTTTGTTTGTTGTATCGTACCAGACAGTACATAACATACCCAGAGTCCCATTAGTAGTTTTCCCTGCTGGAAAATATAATCTTCAAAGATAAAACAAAACATCTGCAGTTTAAATAATTACAATAAATTATATGACAGTCATTTAATATTTATAGACATTTTAGACAGTTTGTAGAGAAATTATAGGTAAGTTAGTCTATTACAAACAGGAATTGCAATATGAAGTAAGGGAAACACACGGTTATGGTATATTTAGAGAGAAAGTCATGGAAGAGAATTTGATGGAAGTAAGTGAAGAAGGGAGTAAAGAGGTACAAGGATTGAAATTTTGTCCTGAATTCTTATAGGTATCCACATTGGTTTTAAAGGTTGCAAGGTAAATAGTTTTTGCTTGATATGTGAAGTCATTCTATTTTACAAATGTGGAATGCACTCGGTAAGGTACTTGTCATGCCATCTGGAATCATTTATGTGATAGTGCAGGTTCACTACTAGTTTCATTGTGATGAAGGTGTTCTTAAAGTGCAAGGTCATTCATAGCATGAGAACTGTAGTGGACATGACCCTGTCAGGGATTTGTAGGATGCTTTGTAGAGGAAGTGATTTTTTACTCTATCAGAATATCTGGGGGGTACTGAAACCAGAGATTTTTTTTGTTGAGGAAACATTAAAGGGCTTTCTTTTGACAATTCTAAAACTGATGGGGCTCCACATTTAAGAGATTTTTCAACATCCAGGTTGAGGAGGTCTGAACACAGTACAAGCTGCCTTAGTCTATCCCTCTCTGCTGACTGTCTTTGCTATTTTAACAAATGTTGCTGCTGTAGTCTGCACTGTTGGTAAGAAAAAGGTACCTAGTTCTGATACTAGTGGTGGTGGGTTGCTGTCTGTAGCACTAATAACTAGACATGGGGAGTGCTCTGTCGTACTCCACTGGTGTCAGAACTGGAGATATAGCCACTCACCTGAAATTTCTGGGTTGTAATTGAGTCAATTTACTATCTATCAAGTAGGTCAGGTTCATAGGTTGTTACTGGGTTAATGACCACTAGGGCCCTTACAAGCCTAGCTGCTCACCCCTAACCATTTGGGTTCCGAGTGTCATGAACATCCATACTGGGGGAGGGCATGTTAGTAGGGAGTTAACTAAGGATTTTTTGGGTGGGTGTTAGGATAATACTTTTCTTATTGACAGTCTCTGTCCATAAGGGACATGTGAGTGAGAATGGGGGGTAAATTTATGATTTCCCATCCAGTTGTCACAATTTTATTTGGAAAAGGTCAGTTTTACATGTTTGAGAAGCCTATTCTGTAGCGTGAGGATCCCTTGGGACACATATGTGTCTTTCCAGCTTGTGCTGCTTATGTCACAAGTGAAGTTCTGATTCCTGGATCTAGTCTTTTGGTGCTGTCTGTTTTGCCCATTTGCAACAGACCCATCAGGGATGAGTCTGATGAAGCCCTGTAAGTCAGGCAAAGATCCCCTATCAGCAGTCTGCAGGGGACTGAATACAGTGACACAGCCTTTAGGCGATCAGTGTAGGACAGAGTATTCATGCTCTGAACTCTCCTGGTGAGAAATGTTTGTGGGTATTCCAATGGTTGCAAGTGTCTGCTCAGATACATGGCACAGGGGGCATTGTACTCCATGATGGCCATGATAAGGGCCGAAAAGAGCGGAACTATAACTCCCTTGAACATGGATGGCATCATCTTACCTATAAGTATTATGTGGGCGTTTTAATTACGGAGCCTCAGGAAGGTAGTATTAATAAATTCCACTGCGTCATCAAGACTGAGGTACTTTAGAGGATGCCAGTTACATTCTTTGAGGGATGAGAAGAATGTGAGTGGATTAAAGTTTATTTTTTGACGTAAGTTACGGTAGATGACAGGTTTAGATTGGTATAGGTGTTTTTTGAGTAGGAATGTTGTGGAGTGATTACTGAGGCTATCTGATAAGCTGCCTGTTGTATATGACTTGGGACTCTTACTGACTAGTACCCAGTCCAGGTTAGTGTGCTTGTTGGAGTTTTTATTTATCCTGGTTGGTGACTGGACTAGTTGGGTAAAGCCATGAATGTTGAAGTGATGGGTTGGCTGGTTGCCAGAACAGGCTTGCCAGTCAATATTGAAATCACCTACAATTATGGTTTCTTGTGGGAGATGGTGGGTAGGCCAGCTGAGGAGTTTTTCTACCAGAGTGATGTTTTGGCCTGGTGGGAAGTCGCATCCAGTTATGTTAATGGTTTTGTTTTCATTTATTTTGAGATTGGTATATATTATTTCTTCATTGCCTATTTGTGGAACTGATGAATTTAAGATCTGGATGTTTAGAAGCTGTTTAAATATTATAGCTACAGCGCCTCCTTTCTTGTTTTGCCAGTCTACTGTCAGTATGCCGTAACGGTAGGGAGGATTTGCTCACTGTTAATGTGAGGTTTTAGCCAGGTTTCTGTCAGGATGACTATATCTGGGGAGTACAAGTATATGGTGGCATGGACTTCATGGACCTAGTTGCATATACTTCTAATATTTACACTTAGTAGAAGGAAGTCACTTGGCTTTCTATTGGCTGTGATTTGGGAGAAATTGTGGTTTCTAGTATGATTATGAGCAGTGTTGTTGGAGATGGTAGGGCCAGTGTTGGGGTGGATTTCTACACTTAGGGCTAGTTTTGATATGCATGAGGTTATTAGTTTTCTGAGTTTTTGAATGTGTTTGTTTACTAGGGAAATTGTATAATATGTGCTTTGTGGGTAATAGGTATGGTGGGAGGGTTACTATGTAGAGTTTTATGGATGCTTTTTGTTTGAGTAATTTAGTGGATAGAATATGTGTTGGGTGCATAGGGATGGTTCTTGAATTGGTGGGAGAAGAGCTGAGTGAGGGTGAGACATGAGTGGTGGTGTGAATAGTAGTACAGTGGTAGTGGTTGAGTGGGAGAATGATGGAGTTTTGGCAGTATGTAAGAAGAGTGTGTGTGTGCGGAGTGGGGGGGGGGCTGCTTACAAGCCAAAGCAGAGTGCTCTCCAGGGGATAATGAATATTCGCTCATACCGGTAGACACATACTCAAAGTTAACTTTAGGTGTTTGTGTTTGCAGACAGTTTAGACCCGGACTGCTCTTTTCTTATAAGAAAGTATCCACCGGTTGGATAAAAGATAAAGGTGGTACCACAGCTGAATGTTTAGAGTGGTGTTAGGTTGGAGAGACTCTGCTTTGCATCAAGGGCATCCTGATACAGAGCATGGAGATACTGTGAGACGCATCTATCTCACCAACAAGTCTTATTCATGTCACCCTTTGGGGGCATTCCAACTGTTGCATAAGTCTGAGCAGGTACATGTGAAAGGGGGCATTATACTCAAAGATCGGTCTAATAAGGTCAAAAAATGGTGCGACTATTACTTCATTTGACATGGATGCCATGCCATAACTTCTAAGTTGGGCGACATAGGATGATTGTCCTACTGTTGTGGACACAGGTTGATCAAAGGCCATGTTATTATCTACATATGTTCCCAGATTCTTGGATACTGTGTCATCTGTTAGGGATTTCTTAGTGAAGGAGTACTTAGCCTGGGTAGTAGTTTAGCCAAAAAGCACTATATTGCACTTCTTGACAATGAGTTATAGTACATGGCTTTGGAATGAGTTAGTTATGGTAAACCTGCTTGTAAGATGTTTGTGTCATGGGAGAATCTGTTATATGTCCCAATTATCCAGTCATCTGCAAACTTGCTTAGACTTTACGTCTCAGAAGTATACGACAAATAGGAGTGATCTCAACATGGAACCCTGAGGTACCTAGCTTGTGAATGGTCATTTACTGGACATGGTAACAACAATCGTGATTTCCTGAGTCCCATCTGTGAGAACGCTTACAATCCAGTCAGATATGTAGTGGTTTATGGCCAAGTCATTGATTTTGTCAGCTTTACCTGAGTGGGATATTGTATCAAATGTCTTAGCCAGGTCCAGGTTGGTGTTACTGTGTGCACCGTTTCCCCCGCATGCATTGCCTAAGTGCATTTCAGAAAAAAAGTACAACAAGTTAATTAGACATAGCCTTCTCTCAACTAAGGAAAATTCAATTTGTGTTCAGTGTCTTTGAACAGAACATTTCCCTGTGAATTCAGTCTTTTGTTTTTCATATTAGACTACTCAGACTCATAAGCTTGTAGTTTCTGTGCTCATTTTATCGTTCACCTCATAACACTGCCTGCTGCTGACACGAGTATGTTTGTGATGTGTCACATGTTGGCAGTGTGGATACAGACGATCGTGGCCCTATTGTTTGGCCGGGCGAGTGGTACATCAAGGTCTGTACAACTGCACATACCTGTGACTTCCACGTGTTTGATTTCACCTGGGTGAACATCAATTTATCAATTTCAGACCTGGCATTTGTCCACATGTTGCCAGTCATGACAAAGTATGCAGGTTCCTTATGTTGCATCCTGATTTTTTCCGAATTCCTCTTGAGACACAGCAACACCGACAATAGAACCACAGATCTCAACACCTGTGAAATTGTTTTAGCTGTTACTGGCATTTACCTTTTATCATGCACGTCATTATTTTAAGGAAATTCCAATTGCATTTAGTCTAAAGCCTAGCGGCATAAGGAGAGTTAACTGCAGATGCACCTGGAGGCATCACTCAGACATAAATTGGCTATAATGAGATGATTAGAGTTACTACATCTTAGGTAGCCCTACACTGACAGGATGCTTTATTACTCAATCTGTAACAGCCATAGAACTAAATACCAGAGTCAAAATCTAAGGAACATGAATCAGTTCAGAAGCTTACACACAGAATGAATTTGTTTTTAGCACTTGTAATATGTGTTGTTTTGATTTATTATATTTTAATATTGCATATATATTTATCTCTAATTTGGTGAGCTAATTATGTTTTTTAGCATAAATGGTGTCTTCCATCTTATTTCTTACTGACCCTGTCATCGAGCTAGGAAATCTTAGCTTGACAGTCTGCCACTGTGAACCACGTAATGGAACTCAGAAATTGTCCATTCTTCACCAGAAGTAATGTATGTTCAAGAATAAGAATGTTGCCATGGCTTTGTTGACCACTGAAGTTAAACACAATGGTCTGTTATGTTCTAGGTTGCCCATTGTGCCTGCTTTTTTTTATAAGCACCGCGATTATTTGCATCCTATCCCATATATTGGCAAATTTCTGAAAATTACTGCTATATAGTTCTTTCAGAGGTTAATCCAAAAACTTCAAAGTCACTTGTAGGATATGTGCAGAAAATTCCCTCTAGTCCCTTTATGTTATCCTCCTTCAAATACCAGTTCCCTTCCCATCTCCTGTTACTACATTTTTCATCTGACCATCCAGATCCTGTTATCTTCCTGGATTTGGACTAGGCTGTATGATTCTATAATGAACACAGATGTGAACTTGTCATTTAGAATTTCATTTCTTCTTTGGTCTCCTTTTGACACTTACAGGTTAACATCAGTTTCACACTCTACCTTCTATTCTTTTCATATGTACCTAGAGGAAGCCTCTTGCTTATTAACGTTTATTTTTAATAGGTTCATATGTTCATAGGTAGGTACTAGGCTATCTGCCCAAAGGCATTTATAAGCCTAGCCGGAATGTGTTGGCTTTTGCCACCCCCTTAGATTTGTTCTCTGTGCCTCTCCAGCAGAGCCATTGAAGTGATGCCTGAAGTAAACTTTCTGTTTCCCATCCACTCTGTCAAGCTTTCTCTTGAAGAGGGTTAGCGAGGAGCTCTGCCTAATGTAGACTGGAATCTTGTTCCAGAGCATGGGAAGTCTCTGGGACAGGAATCTATCCCTCCAGCACGTCCTATTTTTTGTTGTGGTGAGGTTTACATCCCTGGAGCATGTGTCTCGAGGGGATATGGTTTTCTTTAGGTGGAGCATGTCCATCAATTCTGGGTTGGACATGGCCTTGTATGTCAGGCAGAGATCACCTCTGAGAGTGCAGTATGCAACTGAGTGCAGTTGGAGTTTCTTCAGTTGAGCTGCAAAGGGCATCTGCTTGAGGCCAGTGATCCTCTTGGTGAGGTACTTCTGTGGTCTTTCCAGTTGTTGCAGGTGTTTTGTAAGGTACATACCAAATGGGGCATTGTACTTTATGATGGGTCTGATGAGTGATGCATAGAGGGGCCCAAAGATCTCTTTCAATCTGGATGCAAACCCTTTTGTGATTAGGTGGGCCACATAGAAAGAGTTTCTAACCACTTTGGTAATGTAATTATCAAAGGAGAGGTTACTATCTGCTTGGATCCCCAGATCCCTTATTATGTCTTCTGTATTTAGTGGGCTACCACCTATGTGGTAGTTTGTGGGTACTTTGTTTTTTCCCAAAGGGGATGACTATGCACTTTTTGGCATTTAGCTTGTATCCTTATTTTGGCGCACTGAATGGAGGCACACCCATAGGATACGTATATTGTTGGTCGAGCATGGTTTTGTGTGTTCAGACTATTTCATATATGTAACTGCATCATTATTTTTATTTGTGAGACCTTGGTATTACAGATAGTCTGTTATTTGCAGCAGGGCACTGAATTTGATTAGGCCATGCACAGGGATAAAGGCAAAAATCATACTAAGCAAAGCCGTTGTATGTACTGTAAACCAAAAATATTTTGAGCTTATGTAACTAGTATGAACCAGTTTCCATAGACACTCTTGCACAGTCATTGAGAAGGCATTGCTTGTTAGACATGAGCCTGAGTAGCAAGTGGGTGGTGACATGACACAGGAATCACAATGTTCAAAATCCTGTGTTGCAGTTATGCCCTCCTAACAGCGTTTATAGTCCAAGCCTTTGTACAGTGTGCTCCCTGTCACCTGTGCAGATGATGATAGCTGGTAACCTTGACACACTGTAACTGGTGTGAACATGTACTAATGTCTGATGCACAGTGTGAGATGGCGTAACATGATGCAGCAGTCACCAATTTGATGGCAAATGGGTTTGTGTGATGTGATACATGTATTTTATGTATTTTAGGTATCCTTAAGTAATTTGTAGGGCCTACACACATTTACACAAAGGGGAGAGCGCTATGACATGTGCTTTTGGATCTCAGATGGCAATATTTAGGAGAACTTGGAGTAAGATGTGCAATATTGCTGAAAGGGCACACAGCACTGCCTGGCACAGTGACTTGTAAAAACGTAGACAGGAAAATTATGGAGTCAAAATTGTCATTCTGTACTCATGACACTGACAGTAGTGTGCTTACTGCCTGACTTGACAAGTTTAGTTAGTACAACTGCAAACTGGATGCTGCAATCCAAATTTGATTGAAGGGTGTAAACCCTCTTATGTGGTGTTTTCTGCGAACGGCACGTCTCTTTTGTTGTTTTAAAATGACCGAAGTCACATTAGTAATGTGAAAAATATGAATAACTGTGTTTGGATGAGTAGTGTCTGCTGCCAATTAACAGCTCGATATATGACCAGTGGAGCAGTAAGATTTGAAATATGCACAAAGAAAGGCAGGGATGGCCTCAAAGTAAATTTACTAATATGAATAAAGGACTAAAGGATTGCTAAATAGTTTCAACTGAATTAGAGGAGATCATATTAAGATCCCAAATGCCTCAGTTATATGCATTATGCAAGTGATACATACATGCACAAAATAATTAGTAGCCCCCCCCCCCAAAAAAAAAATGTCACTGCATGGAGTATAGAAAACAGTGAGTTTTCAGTACATAATTTTACTGTGCTAGCATCATAGACACAGGTTTGCTATCTACTGTTTTACAGTCCTTCAAAATGTGTGGAGATGATGAAAACATCATGTAAAATACAAAAACATGTCACTAGGCTAATGTCCCTCAAAGAGATTGTAAAACAAACATAAGTGAACATAATAATGTCTTGTAGAAATAAGGCGGAAAAAGTGTACACGATGAAATAATCAAAAATTATCCTCAACTCTTTTACGAAATTTAATTTGAAATTTTTTACATAAATCTTTCTGCTGCTGTCTAACAAATGATTCTGCAGGCAGAGGGGAAGACATTTGAAATGGCACTCCCTTCCTTTCAATTGTGAGCTGTCAGTTGCAGTGGCAGTTTTCACACCTCTGCAGTAGTGTGGGAGGAGGGGACTGTCAATTCAGGCAGGACTACAAAAGAACACTTAGAACAAAGGCATCCAATTTAGCTACAACTCTGTCTGCTGCTAGATAACTTCAAATTATACTGTAAAGCAAGCTGTGATGTAAACATAAATGAGGGTGATTAGCAACAGAAAAGAAGCAGGCCTAACAGAGACGAAATCCAAACTGACAGTGAGTCACAGATTTCCCATTATATGTCAATGGCATGGGAATTCACAGTTACTTCCTTATGTCTGGCATGAGTCACAGAAAGGAGACTTGAAATGCTTTATGGGAAAGAGAAAGGCTTGAAGGAGAAGAAGATCACGTTGATATAGCAAGCCCCATCGGTAGCCATGTTGTGGTAAAATAGCTAAAATTACTAATAAAGCACTTAGAGTCAATTTTAGGTGTTAAAATAGGTCTGGAAACAAAGATAGACTGAAAAAAACATATTTTTTTAGTTCTAGGGTGGAGTGTTCCTTTAATTGGATGTATATCATACTTTTCTTAGTAAAGCCCCAGTCTAGAAAATCATTGCCTATTATCTCCAGTTATCGCCACCACTGCTCTTTGAAACACTTCAGGAGTTAGTGTGATTCAAAAATGCAGTCTTAGAAATCTATATCCATTTAAATAGGTAGTAAAAGTGCACAACATTGAAGTAATTTTATCCAGAGTTATGTGCCAGACCCCTTAACATAAAATGTATAAACAAACTTAGCATCAAGCATAATAGAAAATATTTATTCACCCATTTGAAGTGGATCATTCCTCCTACTTATCTATTTAAGTTCTAGAATTCTATGCACTATCTCCGTTTCTCTTGTTTCATGCATATTGCCATGCCATTTATTCATTCAGATGGCTCTATCTGCTTAACAATAACTTCCACTGATTCTACTTGTCCCACTTTCTGCTCAGTTTTATCTTTCACTGTATATGGCTCTCATGTTGGAGAATGTACAACTGGTACAATCTCATGTGAAATATTTATATGATATAGTGCTTGATGACAGCCCATACCAATAAACAAGTTAGAATACTTCTTTGTCATTTGATGCAGTCAGTTGAATGCCATACTTTTTTGACAGTTATATTTATGGACTGTTGATGCACTTACACTGTCATGGGCGCTTCTAACAGACTTAGAAATGCATTTGTAAGTCACATCTGTATTTTTTACTATAGAGAGACCATTTTACCAAGATTTATGAATATGTTTTGACTGAGTTCCTCTTCGGTACTATCAGGAATTATTGCTTTGGTCATTAGTTTTAACTTTTTAAGCAAATGCATTATACAGTAAGCTACTCTGTTCATTCAAATCCTTTTTAATCATGACTAGTATTTTATAAGCATTGAATTCAGTGTATTTAGCTGCTTTGGAAAATGCTGAATAATTACATAACTGCGCATAACAATCTATATTTCTTATTCTTAAATTTATCTAATTAAATCTGTCTCACATGTTTCAGTTTATGTTCTTTTTATATCAGAAAAGTAAACAAGGATTATGTTCTTATCTATTTTATTAACTTGTTAATTGGATAAACTCACTAGCCAAAGCCTGTTTTCAAGGACAACCTGGGAGTACTGTCTGGTTAAGTCACTTTCTCAATATCACATAATAGTTAAATGGAAGCTGGAGGAACCAAACCCTGGACTACAGGATTAAATTCATTGACAGATTATAGCTTTAATAGTCTACACTACACTGACAGAGATGTAAAACTTACTAGATACACTTCCGGCTTTGAAGAAGGAGCAAGCTAATGCACTTTGCATCATACCATTCTGAAATGTAAAACTCATGGCTTTGATAATTGTACTTTCTGGCAAAACGTATCCTTGTTACTGCTAGCTGTTTGGACTATAGTCACATCATACACCTCAACAATACTGACAAACATTTCTATTTGGTAATTCTGGTTTGTCTCTAATGCAGGCAAATATTGCTGCAGTACATTATTTTGGTTGTTATACATCTTTGTAAAATTATTACATTTTCCACACAATCTACAGATTCAATTAATTGCTTGACAACATGTCTTTTCATGTCTGTAGCTACAAAGATATATTGGATGTGTTTTGTTCTCTGCTTTTTTATTACCTGGATGTCATGCGGTTACCAGCATTTCTATTTTTATTTAAAACATTTTTTAGCTTTATTTTCTCCCATTTTATTTTGAGCCTTCAATTTATATATTTCTAGTTTTCAAGTCATATTTCTAAGCTGTATGCTTGAAATTTCACTCACTCTGCATTCAGCTGTAGCTTTATCAAGTGTCAAGGGAGCTTCTTGTAACAGTTGGCTCTGATTTTATCATTTCAGAGTCCACACACCATTCTGTCTCTTAGTGAATCATGCAAATTAACACGTTTGCAGTCTTGTGGTGTATGCCTTACCACAGTCACACAAGTGTTTGACTTGAACTCCTTCAGTTCTAATGAAAAAATAAATGCCTATTATATGGTAGAGTCTTCTGTAGTTCTCAGTCTTGAAACTTGTCCTTGAAGACAGGCCTCTTGAATCTTCTTCCTCAAGGTTAAATGTGTTGAATATCATAATGGCTTCCTTGTCTAGGACATAAAGGAATTTTGGACACTGTATTTTCTCTGACATTCTGGCAGTACCACTGGCAATATGATGCGGTTCAAATCTTTTAATTATTTTTTCCATTTTTCTTGTTTTCATGAAGCTTCAATTAATTTTGTAACTGTATTACTAACATGGGCGACTGTTGCTCTACACCAATAATCAGCTCCTCCCTGGTTAGATCCAACCACAAATTAATCACCTTGGAACCCCCCCCCCCCCCGCAAAGGTAACCACCATAAAAACTTCTCCAAAGCTAACTTTGGGCTCCTAAAAACAGAGCTGGCTAACTTCATGGCACCATGCAAATGGAGAATAGTTGTATGATTGCCGAATCATACACCAATGCACTGTATGAACATGTACACAAATGCATTGATCTCGCCATACCCAATAAAACTAAGACACTCTCCTCCAAAGAAAAGGAAGCCAATCTGGTGGTCCCCTGCCATAAACAAACTCTACAATAGATGGAGGAAACTGATGTGGAATAATGTGAAGTCCCAAGACTAGAACAACTTCCTTATCTACCTCAACAAAAAGTTGATATCCCTCATCAAATCCTCTAAAGCTAGCTATGAAAACAGAATTGCAGCAGATAGTAAAGACAACCACAAGGCCTTCTATAGTTATGTAAAGAATTTCCACAGCAATACCCAGATTTGCTCTGAGCTACTGCACAATGGTACCTCCTATACCAAGCCAAAAGATAAATATACTAGCTGGCAGATTCAATGCCAACTTTACCCCCCCAAGGACCAATCACAATACCAGCAGATTGCCAGGCACCCAGTATTACTGATGCACAGGTTAAAATAGCACTGTCCAAGGCCAGGAATGCAGCTTCTATGGGACCGGACAATATCCCTGGCTGTGTTCTACATGAACTACAGAGTGAACTGGCACCTCACCTGTGTGCCCTGTTCAATCATGGCCTCACCTCAGGCTTTGTCCCTACCAAATGGCGCACTGCTACAGTCATCCCTCTCCACAAAGGAGGAGCGACTACAGACCCTGGGAACTATCGCCCCATTAGCCTGACGAGTCTGATATGCAAAGCTAAGGAGAGATAACTATCCCAGCCGAGTGTAGCCTCCCGGACATCTCAAATGCGCAGGTGAAAGCTGCTCTCTCTAAAGCTAAAAACACAGCATCAATGGGACCGGATGGTGTCCCCGGCTGTGTGCTACACGAGCTAAATGAGGAATTAACCCTGCACATAAGGCAGCTGTTTAATCTCAGCCTTACCACAGGATACGTGCCCAAGGAGTGGCGTACGGCAACTGTGGTCCCACTCCACAAAGGCGGCGCCTCTACAGACCCTGGTAATTACCGCCCCATAAGCTTAACAAGTCTAGTCTGCAAAGCTATGGAGAGGATCATAATGGAGCTCATAAACAAAGATATAGGGGACTTGCAGACATTGGACCCAACCCAGTTTGGCTTTGTCAAGGGAAGATCATGCCTTTTGAACTTGGTCGACTTCTTTGAAACAGTCACCAAGGCCATTGATGAGGGAAAGGCAGTCCATACAGCCTACCTTGACCTTGCAAGGCTTTCGACACAATACCCCACTCGGGTATTGTAGAAAAACTTACCAGCTTAAATGTAAACCCATATGTCACAAGATGGGTTGCAAACTGGCTTAAGGACAGAACCCACAGGGTTAGAGTTGCTGGCGCTGTGTCAGACTCCAAGCCGGTCACAAGTGGTGTCCCACAGGGCTCGGTCCTTGGCCCCTATTGTTTGGCATCTACTTCTCAGAAGTACAGGCCAGCATGGGAGGACTTTGGCTGACAAAGTTTGCAGACGACTGCAAACTGGGCGCCATAGTGGAAAGTGCATCGGACACGGATATCCTTCAGAAGGGACTCATGGAAACAGATAGCTGGTGCCAGAGCCATGGCCTGAAGTTAAACGCCAAAAATTGTATAGTCATACCCTTCGGGAAAAACAAGGTAACCCCAAGCTACCATATAGGTGGCAATCCACTAAGCACAGAAGAGGTTATCAGGGACCTGGGGACCCAGGTTGACAGTGGCCTTTCTTTTGACACTCACATTGCTAAAGTGGTTAGAAAGACCTTCTACATTGCCCACCTGATCATGAAGGGATTCACATCCAGATCTAGTGAGGTCATTGTTCCCCTGTACTCTTCACTTATCAGACCAATGATCGAGTACAATGCCCCATTCGGGATGTATCTCACCAGACATCTGCAGCAATTGGAGAGACCCCAAAAGTTCCTCACCAAAAGGATAAAGGGACTCTAAAATCTGTCATATGCTGCCAGATTGAAGAAACTCCAGTTCTATTCAGTCGCATACCGTCTGCTCAGAGGTGACATGTGCCTGACATACAAGGCCATGTCCAACCCGGAATTAATGGACATGCTCCACCTCAAAAAATCCAAATCCACCAAAACCACTAGAGCAAGCAACTTAAACCTTAGCACAGATATAAATAGGACGTGCTGGAGGGATAGATTTATCACTCAGAGACTCCCTATGCTGTGGAATAAAATCCCGGTCCATGTGAGGCGGAGCGCCTCGCTGACTCTGTTCAAGAGAAATCTAGACCTGTGGATGGGAGATCGTAGGTTTACCCCGGGAATCATCTCTGTGTCACTGCTGGACAGAGGCACAACAAACTAATGGGCACAGTAATTTTTCATATAAGGGGTGGCGTAAGCCACAAAAATTTGGGCTAGGCTTATAAATGCCTTAGGGCAGATAGCCTAGTATAAACCTATGAACCTATGAACCTATCATCATGGACCTAATAAACAAGGATATAGGGAATCTCTAAACTCTGGATCCCACACAGTTTGCTTTTGTGAAGGGTTGATCATGTTTGCTCAACTTGGTCGACTTCTTTGAGTCAGTCACCAGAGCTGTGGATGAAGGTAAGGTGGTTTATACAGCCTACCTTGATCTGGCCAAGGCCTTTGATACCATTCCCCACTTAGGAATTACAGAAAAACTCACCAAGCTAGGCACAAATCCCTATATCGCTAGGTGGGTTGCAAACCGACTCACAGATAGAACCCACACTGTGAAAGTAGCTGACTCCAAGTCAGACTGCCGACTAGTCATGAGTGGAGTCCCACAGGGTTCGGTCCTGGGTCCTCTCTTGTTTGGTATGTAATTCTCTGAAGTCCAGGTCAACATGAAGGGACTCTGGCTGACAAAGTTCACAGACTATTGCAAGTTGGGAGCTATTATTAACTCCCCAAGTGATGTTGAAATCCTACAGAATGGCCTCCCTGAGACCAACGACTGATGTCAGAACCATGGCCTTAAGTTCAATGCCAAAAAATGTGTCATCACCCCCTTTGCGAAAAGCCAGTTACCATGAATTACCACATTGATGGTAGTCCACTGAACACAGAAGCCATTATAAGAGATCTGGGAACACAGACTGACAGCAACCTCTCTTTTGATCACCATATTGCCACTGTGGTCAGAAAGTCCTTCTATTTGGCACATCTCATTACTAAGGGTTTTGCATCCAGGAAGAAAGAGGTCATTGTCTTCCTCTACTCTTCCCTCATTAGACCAATTATCGAGTACAATGCCCCATTTGGCATGTACTCACTAAACACCTGCAACAACTGGAGAGGCCACAAAAGTACCTCACAAAGAGGATCCTAGGCCTTAAACACTCAAAAAACTCCAACTATTCTCTGTCTCATATCACCTACTTAGAGTCAATCTCTGCTTGACTTACAAAGCCATGTCTGACCAAGCTCTGTTAAAAATGCTACATCTAAAGAAATCCCAATCCCTCCACACCACATGCTTCAGAGACTTCAACCTCATTACCACAATCAACAGAACATACTGGTGGGACAGGTTCATAACCAATAGACTGCCCATGCTATGGAATAGACTTCCCATACATGTCAAGCAGAGCACCTCGCTGACCCTCTTCAAGAAAAATCTTGATGAGTGGATGGGAAATAGAAAATTCACCCCGGGGATAACTCCATGGCTCTACTCGACAGAAGCAGTGGGAACTAAGGTTGGGTGGCTCGATGCCAGGGTAATCCTATGGTTAGGCTTGTAAAGGCCCCAGGGCCATTAGCCTAGTACACACCTATGAACCTATAGTAGATAAGACAAATAAAAGTGTAGCTATAGAACTGGTGAATCCTATGAATAATGAGGTAATAAATGTTTATGTGGTTGAGCTTCTTGACTTAACACTTATTTGTTAAAACATATGAGAAACTGAAACAGAATTGCAACTTTCATCTGTTAAATAAAAGAAATGAGAGCAAATTAACAAGCATGATGACAAAACAACAGCAGAAGATTCAGAAATTACTTTGGCAGATTCAGTTAGGGAAAAACAAAAGTACACTGTTGTGGATTGTTGGCAAAGCAATCTTCCATTAGTTCTGATACCATGTTGTAGTATACAATGTATACTCAATTTGTTAAAAGGGAGAGGAATACGCAGTACTGTCATGCATATTTGGCACAAGTGGGCAAGTGAGCACTCAGCTGTTATTAGTCATTTATGCTACCCCCATTTTTAATCAAAATCATGTCTTGCATACTTTGTGACACATGGTGCTGCAAATCATGAGAACACAAATACAGGAGGTAGCTTAACTCATTAAAACCTAGTGGTACATCCAGGTGTTTCTCAAGTTGCATTCTACAGATGCGTCTGGGAGTCTAATATTGCCTATACATATTTGTGTTGATAATTCCAAAACCATGCCACATGCTAGTTGATTTCTGGTGATATGCATAGCCCATCTGTTTGCAGCTACATAGTGGTTACTAGGGAAAACTGCTACTAAGTTTATATGCAAATAAGCTAAACACAGGCTATTTGCCTCGAATAAGGAAAAGTGAAGGCATTTAAAAAAAAACATGCCTACTTAGGGCAAAAGCGCAAAGTACCTTAAGTTAAGCATTAAGTAAATCTGAAGTATTATGTAAAAGCTGTAGGCTTCATATAGCTTTAGATGGAAGCGGCTCTGTGGAGTCCCACTTGAAACACTTAAGACAAGTGGCAGACTGTGTAGCCTTTATTATTAATGTTTAAAAAAAGTAAAGGATTTAATATGTTTTATATGGAGGTATTCTTATGTGGACTCCCTGACGTTTTCATTAAACAATAAAAAGGGGGAGTCAAGAAAGACTGAAAAAAATGAGAGCCACCAAAAAAGGGACCACAGAAGGAAAACATCAAGAGGGTTGTGCTGGTGCTGGAGGGAGGGGAGGGGACAATGTCTTGGTGAGGGATAGACTCCCTCATATTTTTTTATTTATTTTTTTATATGAGGGCAGTTTGGGTGTAAAATAAAGAAGATAGTGTAGATAAAGGATAAGGGAAGAAGGACTGAAGACAACAAGACCACCGAACCTCAAACATTTCCACCGCCAGAAAGTAAAGCAGTGGAGGACCCTGATGCTAAGGGGTAGGGGCCAGTGGTGATGCATTGGTCAGTGCCATCTGGGACAGCGTGTCTTTAATAGTCTGAAGCTAAGCTCTGACAGGCTGAATCCGTCTGTCAACTACCTCTTCTAGCACATCCTTAACCATGTGCTGAAGCTCCTGTTCAGTGAGGCTTGCTTGTCTGCCATGTACTGGAGTGCCTGCAGAACCACTTCTACTTCCCACCCTGACCCTTTGAGGATGTCTCCAGATGGGCAGAGGATGAGAACTTCCTAACGGAGGAGAGATAAAACAGAGAAAATACACACAATAAGTTCACACATCAGTTTACATAGCATTCTATTTCTTACTTAAAAGCATTTTTATTTTATAAATCTTTATTGAATTAAACAGAATGTTTTGGGAAGGCTTATCCAGACTTCGGAATGAGATGTTTTGTGGGAATTGCTTATACTTACTTGGCAGGGTAGTGGTCGCTATCAAATAATGGTTGGAGTTTGATGTTGCAGTCTGCTACACAAACATAATGATCATATTTGTGCCTGATATACATTTCTTTGCAATACTGCCTTGAGAAAAACCTTTATAAATACTTACATCTTATAAAATCTGTTAAAAACAGCAATACTGCACTTACATACTAACATATCTCTCACTTGTTTGCAATAATTTACTCAGTGCTCTCTGTTGCTTCAGTTACTATTATCTATCAATTATTTTGTATAAAATAATAAATGAGTTCAAGACAGAAATGCTGCATTATATACTGACATAGTTCACTCTTGCTTGTGCTAATGTACTGAATGTGCACTATTGCTTGAATTACACCTCAACATAATAATGCCGTCATGTGGGATGACGGTAAATAAATCTTTGAATCTTTGACATCTATTGCAGCAAAAAGTAGATGGTCTGTATATAAATCTTGATGTATTTTTTTAAGACAGTCCCAAGAATCCTGTAATATGTGGAGACAATGTTTTCTTAAATCTTTCAGATTCAGATCAATGAACTTAGCCATAGCATTATTATGTTCTATGACTTTCTTTGTAAGCATTCTGATATCACACATTCCAGAATATTGATGTATAAAACTGTGATGGATCTTATACTTAAAAATAATTTCATTCTTTTTGAAGGGCAACACTTTAAACAAAAAATAGGGGTAGCCATGGGGGTGTCATGTGCGCACCTATTTGCTAATATTGTGCTTGCTGAATGGGAAACGTCCATGGTGTTTAGGTCAGAATTATTTAGATACTGTAAATTCTATGGACATTATTTGGATGACATTCTCATCTTATGGGAGGGTACATATGAATTGTTACAGGACTTTTTTGAATTCAAGTACACATTTTTTACAGTTTACAATAGAAACAAATGAAGACAGAATACATTTTTTAAATATTACCATTTGTAAGGACAAGGTTAATAATATGTTTACCTCTACATTACACAGAAAGTCAACCTACTCCAATACACTCCTACATTTTACTAGTGCCCATCCAGTGTGCCAAAAAAGATCTTTGGTGAAGGGGCAAGGAGTTAGGCTGGCGAGGATGGTCAGCGACTATGGACTTTTTTTTGAAGGAAATTGATATTTTAAAGGATATGTTACTAGGATGAGGTCATCCTAAACAGTTTATAGAACTATATTTCAGGAAGTAATCACAAAGAGAATACAAGGGCATTTTTTACCATTATTGGGGAAAATAGTTAATAATGGTAACAATGGAATGGAGGCTATTCCTAACAATAAAACAAGTAAACCCTACCAAAAATGCTATTAACCTTTAACCCATTCTATGGAAGAATAAAGGAAATTTTAAGTCACAATTGGATACTTTTTGATACAGAGCAACAGTATAAAAGTAAACTAGGAGATAAGCCGGTTGTTGTATATAAAAGGGACATGTTATTTAAGAATCTCCTTGAATCAAATGTAACTATGGATATTAAAGCTAAAATGAGGAAATGTGGGCATTGTAATCAATGCTTTTACATTTTAGAGAACAAGTCTCTTTATATACAGGGGTATGGTAGGATATTCTTGAAGCAAAAATGTAACTGCGCTAGCAGATGTTTAATTTATGTTGCTATTTGTCAACAGTGTCATCATTTCTATATAGGAAAAACTATTAATAGTTTAAATAAATGTATATATCAACACTTGTACGATGTTATGAAGAACAATGTTAAGAAAGCATTATACAAGCACATCATTTTAAGTTCAGTACCCTAGAACAAGTAGGAAACAAAAGGAGGGGGGTTCCAACTGAAACTTATCTCGAATATAGAGAATTAATGCGGCAACTCAGATGCAATGCTATTCATCCCCCTGGGCTCAATGAAACTGTCAATATTTCTAGTTATTTAAAATTAAAAGCTGAGATTCATATCTAAAAATGACTTTATATTACAATATAATAGGTTTTATAAGTAACGTGTTATGTCCATGGTTTTAAAAAAATAATATTTTTTGTTATTATTATTTTTTTAGTTGACTAGGAATGATGAATGTATTAATAATATTCATAATAGTATGCATTGGCTAATATTGTCACAACATGTCTTTACAGTGTATCCCCTTGAGTCAAGTTCTGGTACATATTTTCTGCTGTCCCTCATTTTAATAGAGCTGTAGTTTTAAATAACCTATTTATTAATTAGATAGTTATCCTGTTAGTGAAGTCATATAACTGTAGTGTGTGTATTTAAATACTTTTGTATGGTGTGTGTTTTTATTCTGAAGAAGTCATTGGTTAACAGCCGATGAAAGCACTTATTAAAGTGTATTTTGGATTCCACCTGTGAGCCGTATTGCTCCTTTTCTGTGTTTTCTTAGTTTGACTTGTTTGTTTCCTGGTTTAAATATATACACACATATATATGGGTCCCGTTCACATCACAGAAATTTTAGAACTTCAACTTTCATATTGCGAGACCATATGATCAAAGTTTTAAAACTTCAAAAGGTCTGAACGGAGATCTCTGTACAGTGCGGAATGGGAAAATTTCCCTTTTTCTCACTGTAGTGTGATCTTGGAGTTTGTATATTTAAATACAATACAGTATAAGAAGGAATCAGTACTGCAAACTAAACAAGGATATACATTTTGAGCCTCAAGAGCAGGGTCAGTCCATCCAGGCATTCCACTTGTATGTTTTATGAGAGTGAAGCTATTATAGGTTCATAGGTTCATAGGTTCATACTAGGCTATCTGCCCAAGGGCATTTATAAGCCTAGCCCAGAGTTTTGTGGCTTTCGCCACCCCTTTAGTTTGGAGGATACTATGTCCATTATTTTGCTGTGCCTCTGTCAAGCAGTGACACTGAGATAATCCCTGGGGTATATCTGCGATCTCCCATCCATTGGTCAAGATTTCTCTTGAACAAAGCCAGCGAGGTGCTCTGCCTCACATGTACCGGGATTTTGTTCCACAGCATAGGGAGTCTCTGGGTGATGAATCTGTCCCTCCAGCATGTCCTATTAATAACCGTGTCATGGTTTAAGTCTCCCGCCCTTGTAGTTCTGAGGGATCTAGATTTTTTGAGGTGAAGCATGTTCATCAATTCTGGGTTGGACATGGCCTTGTATGTCAGGCACAGGACACCTCTGAGCAGACGGTAAGCGACTGAATAGAGCTGGAGTTCCTTCAGTCGGGCAGCATAGGACATATGAAGAAACGACCTGGAAGCTGACACCACAATAATCGATAATCCACAAGTTGGTCTTTATTGTAAAAACAGATACAAAAATCACGTACCACAAGCGCTTTCGCTAGGATGTTCCTAGCTTTCTCAAGTTCATAAACCATTACAGAACATCAGCTTAAATAGCTACTTGCCATGAGTTAAACAATTATACACCAATTAAAAATTAATTGAAGAGTAATCAATGCCATTCTTTCTGTTTAAAGAGCTACCTGCTAAAAGGTATACACAAACTCAAATATGCACCAAAACTCATTATGTGCAGTTAAAACCCCTTGTTGAACAACAATATATTTCATATTAAACATTAAAAAATAATATTAAAATCTACTTAATTTTAGAAAAATGAAAAACCTTTTCTTTTAATAAATACAGGACAATTTTTTGCTTTACTCGTATTGCATTGTCCAAACTTGGATAAAAATAAGTTAATAAAATAATAATCTTAAGGAAGGGGTCATTTGCCTATGTGTAAAGTTCCCTGTTCATTTCTTCTTCTTTATTCTTCTTCCTTTTTCATGTTTTCTTCTTCTGTCCTTCTCTTGCCTTCCCTTTGGTTGTATTTTTCTTTCATCTGCACATTCACTCTTTAGGCACTTTTGGCAAGTCCACCTTGGGATTTTCATTCACAAGCATGTATTTTTATCCAAGTTTGGACAATGCAATACGAGTAAAGCAAAAAATTGTCCTGTATTTATTAAAAGAAAAGGTTTTTCATTTTTCTAAAATTAAGTAGATTTTAATATTATTTTTTAATGTTTAATATGAAATATATTGTTGTTCAACAAGGGGTTTTAACTGCACATAATGAGTTTTGGTGCATATTTGAGTTTGAGTATACCTTTTAGCAGGTAGCTCTTTAAACAGAAAGAATGGCATTGATTACTCTTCAATTAATTTTTAATTGGTGTATAATTGTTTAACTCATGGCAAGTAGCTATTTAAGCTGATGTTCTGTAATGGTTTATGAACTTGAGAAAGCTAGGAACATCCTAGCGAAAGCGCTTGTGGTACGTGATTTTTGTATCTGTTTTTACAATAAAGACCAACTTGTGGATTATCGATTATTGTGGTGTCAGCTTCCAGGTCGTTTCTTTGTTCCTGGTCCTGTTTTTTGGTACTTGCTGGTCAGCATAGGACATATTTTTGAGACCCTTTATCCTTTTGGTGAGGAACTTTTGGGGCCTTTCCAGTTGCTGCAGGTGTCGTGTCAGATACATTCCGAATGGGGCATTGTACTCAATCATTGGTCTGATGAGTGATGAGTACAGGGGGACGATGACCTCCCTTGATCTAGATGTGAATCCCTTCATGATCAGGTGGGCAATGTAGAAGGTCTTCCTAACTACTTTGGCAACGTGAGTGTCAAACGAAAGGTTACTGTCAACCTGGGTCCCCAGATCCCTGATAACCTCTTCTGCGCTTAGTGGGTTGCCGCCTATATGGTAGCTAGGGGTAACCTTGTTTTTCCCGAAGGGTATGACTATACATTTTTTGGCGTTTAACTTTAGGCCATGGCTCTGGCACCAGTTATCTGTTTCTATAAGACCCTTCTGAAGGATATCTGTGTCAGATGTGTTCTCAACTATGGCCAGTTTGCAGTCATCTGCAAATTTTGTCAGCCATAATCCTCCTGTGTTTGCTTGTACTTCTGAAAAGTAGATGCCGAACAGGAGTGGGCCCAGGACTGAGCCCTGTGGGACACCACTTGTGACAGGCTTTGAGTCTGACATGGCGCCAGCAACTCTGACCCTGTGGGTTCTGTCACTTAGCCAGTTTGCAACCCATCTTGTGATGTATGGGTTTACATTTAAGCTGATGAGTTTTTCAATGATACCTGAGTGGGGTATTGTATCGAAAGCCTTTGCCAGGTCAAGGTAGGCTGTGTGGACTGCCTTTCCCTCATCAATGGCCTTGGTGACTGTTTTGAAAAAGTCAACCAAGTTTAAAAGGCATGATCTGCCTTTGACAAAGCCAAACTGGGTCAGATCCAAAGTCCGCAAGCCCCCCATGTCTTTATTTATGAGTTCTATTATGATCCTCCCCATAGCTTTGCAGATCAGGCTTGTCAAGCTGATGGGATGGTAATTTCCATGGTCGGTGGAGGCACTGCCTTTGTGAAGTGGGACCACAGTTGCCGTACGCCACTCCTTAGGCACGTATCCTGAGGTGAGGCTAAGATTAAACAGCTGCCCTAACTGCGGGTTTAATTCCTCATTGAGTTCATGGAGCACACAACCGGGGACACCATCTGGTCCCATGGATGCTGTGTTTTTTGCCTTGGAGAGAGCAGTTCTCACCTGAGCGTTAGAGATGTTTGGGGGGCTACAATCCTCTGGTATAGATATCTCACCTTTTGGGGGGGGGGGAATTTGCACTGAACCTGTCAGCCAGTATGTTGGCAATGTCTGTAGGTTCAGTAATTTTTACATCATTTTGAACTAATTCTGAGCATATCTGGGAGATTCCTCCCAGGTTTCTAACATAGCTAAAGAAGGCCTTATGATTGTCTTTTGAGTCCTTAGCGACTTCTCTCTCAAAATTTGCCTTGGATGATTTTATGAGAGATCTTAGTTTTTTACTTATAATGATCAAAGGTGTTTTCCCTTTTAAGGATTTTGCTCTATCTTGTAGTAGCTTCCTCCTTTTGTTGTAGAGCTTGTTTATGGCTGGGGTCCACCAGAGTGGACGCTTGCCTTTGGTACAAAGAGTCTTTGTTTTCTTTGGGATTGCCTGATCCATGCAGTCCTGTATGTGCTGGTAGAAGGCATTTGTAAGTGATTCAGCGGCTTGAGTAATGGTTTCCGCAGGCTCGGGGGCCTTAAAAGAGACCACACCAGTCTTTAGAAGTGTGAAGTCGGCTTTTGAGAAGTTCTTCACTGTGGTCTTTTTTATCTCAGGTGGGGGCGGGATGTGGACTTCCAGTGAGATTAGTTTATGGTCTGATCTCACCAGTGAGGGGTATACTTCCGGTGTTGAACATTGTGACAGTAATTCTTAGTAGTTCTCAGCGTGCTAATAAAACTTGACTGTTGTAGCCTTGTGTCCACCCCCACCAGCTAGTACACAAATCCTAACTGTCCAATAGACAGTATACATTTAATTCAGATCCCTGTGACTAAATTAACCATCAAGCAGCCCTCTCAGTGCTTTCTGCCTTAGTTTGTATCACTTGGAGGCCCACCTGTTTATTTGCATCTCTATACATTCCCCTTCATTGCTAATGTATCTCCCTACTCTAATCTGTGCACAGACTGGTTACTAATCAGCAAGTCAATGTAAAGACACACCCCCAACCTTAATAAACTTTGCTGTCTCTTCTCTCCTTTACTTTACAGGTAGTTTAAATTATTACTTACCCCCTCTGAGGCCTTCACTGATTTCCACTGATTGCCTCTCTGGTTTCTTTGCATTCCACCTGATTTACACCCCTTGTGCTATTTCCCTCCCCAATACTAAATCGATATTAGAATCCTGCTTAGCATGGAGCCATCTTTAAATTTCTAGTCTCCCACCAGGACACAAGTGCTCTTCAGCAATTACATTCTGGTTGCTGGTAAGCCATTAGACCTCAAGAATTTGTTTAAAGTGTTCAGATTTGTAAAGTAATTGTCTTGGTGGGCTCTGCCCCACTCCATTCACCCTTGCTAATGCTTGGGCTCTCTCCGCTCCCCTGCCATGCCCCCTATTTCCTCCCACCCCCACTACCTCTACAGTTATAGTAATCACAGCCACACCCACAGCTCACCTCACCTCACATCACCTCCAACAATCATAGCTCCTCAAGTCATATCGCATTATACCACACCAACTTACTCCCAATCACTCTCATTCCCACTAGGTATTTTTTACATCACCCACACTACTTCCCAATCCACATATAGTGCAACCCTATAATTCCTATTCAGACCCCTCACCTAGAACCGACTTAAACTTTATAACCATGACTATCACACAACTAAGTCTAGTCTGTCTTCTCATAATTCTTTACAACACCACAAGTTATCACTCTAGCACTATCCCTAAACATAGTAGCACAACACTACATTATGCACTCTCATATAAAGACACCACACATTATAATAATATCTGCCCACAATTGTTCAAGAACTACATAACGGACCAATTCAGAAATAAACACATATGCTCTCATTCCTACTCCAAAAAACACAATACTTTCTCACACTCCTCACCAAACTCCAACATCTGTATCACCATTTTAACACCAGGCTCACCATAAGTGGGAATATCCACCCCAACCCAGGCCCAAATCCATCCTGTCCAACACAAAGTGCTCCAACACAAATGTCAGAACATAACACCTCCACTATTGTCATCCCTGGGCAAATCAATAACAGCAGCAAAACCAACCATCTTTTAATGCTAAATATTAATATTAGAAGTATCAAAAATAAAATTCCTGAACTCCAGGCCACAATAGCACACTACTCCCCAGACATAGTTGCTTTAACAGAAACCTGGCTAAATAAAAACATAGCTAACTCAGAAGTTCTCCCTACCGGCTACAATATCATTAGACAAGACAGACCACTTCGTAAAGGGGGTGGAACTGCCTTACTGTACAAGTCCAACTTAACTGTCCGTCAATGACCAAACTCCTACCCCTCCCTCAATAATTGGGACATACTTATCTCACAACTTCAACTTCACCCTAAAAAGGTCATCACCACAATTGTGACCTATATTCCACCTGGTAATACACCTGCTGGCCTTGCAGAATTCTTATCCTGGTGTTCTTCCACATACTCACAAAAAACCCTTATTCAGGGGGACTTCAACCTAGATTGGTTCACCTGTATATCAGAACCACCAAGTAATCTAATAAATCTCCATGGCTACCAGCAGCTAGTCCAAATTCCAACTAGATGTGATAAAAAATCTAAAAGGGAATCCATCCTTGACTGGGTCCTAACTAACAACCCCACATTGTTCCCTCACACAGGCAGTCTCCCAGAAACCTTAAGTGACCGCAACATAATATACTTTATACATAGTAGAACAAGCATAAGCAAAACCACTAACTATATATCCACTAGAAACACAAAAAAAATCTCTCCTGAGGTCCTCAACACTTTACTCTGTAACTGTGACTGGACCCCCCCTAAAAACTTTTCCACTTGACCAGACTGTAGCATATTTCAACAAAACATTTCTACAACACCTAGACACTGTTGCTCAATTGTGCAAAATCAAGGTTAGAACCTCTACAAGCCCCTGGCTCAGTAAAGAAACCAAACAAATCCTCAAGTCCAGAGACACTGCCTGGCTTTACTATCAAAAAAAAAAAGAAACACAAAGGCTAACTAAGTACCAAGAACTGCACAACCGTGCAAAAAAAATGCATTAGGCTGGACAAAAAAATCCTACTACACAACATTACAAACTAAATACCAACACAACCCCCAAAACTTTTGGAAAAATGTAAACCAGCTATTAAAATCCACCCAAAAGGCTACCCCCAAACCAACCACCCCTGACACTAAAGTTCCCATCGAAACACAATTCAACTCCCACTTTGTGAACTCAATTCTATCCTTAATATCACAGGACAGTTCCTTCCTCACTATCCCCCACCCCCCCCAACACAAATAACACTAATACAAGCTTTACCCTCAGAACAGTTTCCACCACTTCAATCAAAAGCATGCTCTCCAAACTAAAAACCTCATCAACAGCAGCCGACCTACTCCCCAGCTATTTCTTGAAACTCACAGCAGATGCTATTGCTATCCCAGTCTCCACTCTCATAAACAGATCAATTGTTGAAAATGTATGTGCCCAAACTCTGGAAAATATCCTATGTTACACCCATACATAAAGGTGGGACCTCCACTGAACTTAATAATTAGAGACCATTGCTTTACTCTCCCCCCTGGCCAAAATCCTGGAAAAAAGCATCCATACCCACATGCTAAACTATCTCCTAGACAGCAGCATCCTATCACCTACTCAGCATGGTTTCAGACCTGCCCATAGTATCTACAGCCCTCCTCTGCTTCACAGACACAGTAAACCGTCTCAAAAATGAAGGCCTACAGGTGTCAACTCTTTTTTTGGATATGTCGAAAGCATTTGATACAGTCTGACACCAAATCCTGCTAAACAAACTAAACCAATATCATCTATCAAATTCCACTCTTACCTGGTTCCAAAGCTAATTAATTGACAGGTACCAAGCTGTGAAATGAGAAAATTCTCTCTCTCCTCAGCTGCCCATAACTATAGGAGTCCCACAGGGTTCTATCTTAGGACCACTACTATTCACAGTCTTCACAAATGACCTCAATACCTCCACACAGCATGCATCTATAATCTGTGCTGCACAAAACATTCCCACCCTCCTGCAAACAACTCAACTAGCATTCTCTGATGTTGAAAACTATCTTACCAAAGCCCAACTTATCCTCAATCCAAAAAAAACTCAGCTTATGATTATAACCAGTTCTAACAAAAACACTAACAGTCAATTCACTATCTACTCCACAAATGCTACTCCAATCGCTCCAGTGGCACTGGCTAAGCTATTGGGAATAACCATAGACTCCCACCCAGAATTTGATAGTCATCTCAACTTAACTATTAAAAATTACATGCCAAACTGGGATCACTCTACCGTATTAAACCATTTCTTACCAACAACAAAAGATCAGCCATTGCTCGCTCCCAGCTTCTATCCACCCTACTCTATGCATCTTCCATTCTGACTAATCTCAACATAACTGAACTAAGCAAAATGGAAGCCTGCTATAACAGAATTGCCAGCTTTGCTGCAAACTGCTCATATAGAACTCATCACTGTACTGCTTTGAGACAGCTCCACTGGCTTGAACTGCCCAACCTTCTAACCTACAATCAGCTCTGCCTCTGTCATTTGATCTATTACCTCCCCAATAAGTGTCCTGCTCTCAAAAACCTAGCACATCACTCAGCCAAAAGGCCTCTTAGATCATCAAGCAAACTACTACTAGAAGTCACCAACAGCTACAATAGCTTTGGAGATGCACTATATAGTAGTTTAATGGCTAAAAAATTAACTCTGTCCCCACTAGCATTCAAAAAGCCTCCTTTAAAGACCTCATCTGGCAACATCTCAAGCAAAGTTGGAGGTGCCATGATTGCTCCCCAGGCTAATGAAAGTGGATAAGGTATACATACTAAATCTAGAGTACTTGATAATAGTTTTCAATCTTACTCACAAACACTCGCTAATCTACAATGTATGTACTGTACCTGTGTACTATGTATGCATTCTACCTATGTTCCAAATTTCAGCTGTACATCACAAATCTATTAATTACCTTTATTTTTAAATTAATATTTTTTGTTTGTTCTCTCCACTGTAACTGTTGATGTGCCACATACCACAGTAAAAACATGTCTTTTGTAATTTGTGTGTATACTGTTTGTCTTTCGGCTTTTTCCCGGTAAGGGTTAACCACAGCAGAACTCCGGTCCGCTAATGATTGGCAGTAGATTTTTATGAAACGCCAAGGTGCCAGCTCGACGCCCAACCTTCAAGAAAGGCATGCCCATTTACGCACGCATGTCTTTCGAATGCTACCCAACCGCGGGGAGGACATGCAGACTCCACACAGAAGACACTCCCAAGCCATGCCAAGAATCGAATGGGAGAACCTCTTGCTGTGAAGTAACAATACTACCACCGTACCACCGCGGCATAATAATTTGTGTGTATACTGATCATGTCTAAATAACTAAATGTATCTGTAATTTTTCTTTGTGGAGCTTTTCTCCCTGGGCCTCTGCTGAAAAAGGGCCTTTTCGGCTCAGACAGACCCCCGGTTAACAAATGTAAAATAAATAAATAGCGGGGGGAGGTCCAGGGGGCTTGCCCCCCTGCAAAAATGTTCAGGAATTTTTTTTTTGTTTTGTTTTATTTTTTTTTTCAGGTGTTCGAACTTTTGAAACATCGCTTATATGGTCTCGGCCATATAAAAGTCAATGTTTTGAAAGTTCAGTCATCTGTAGTAGATCCATATGTGTGTGTGTGTGTGTGTGTGTATATATATATATATATATATATATATATATATATATATATATATATATATATATCTATATATATATGTGTGTGTGTGTGTGTATATCACTGTAATTAGTCAGGGAAAACAAGTACATATGTGTGTGTGTGTGTGTGTGTATCACTGTAATTAGTCAGGGAAAACAAGTACAACACATTTCATGCAGGCCATGTCATTAATTAGTCAGGGAAAACAAGTACAACACATTTCATGCAGGCCATGTCATTGTTCATCTAGACCTACCAACTTCGGATTTGGGGTTCAAGTCAAATTCATGCAGCACATCATTATACATATATTGTCATAAATGTCATATTTTTCTAAATATTTTAATAACAAAGAGATACAGCTGGAACTACTGAACCTTATATGAAAGCTCTCCACTGGATAATAAAACATTCTTAAAAGTATATGTGTAACTTGAGTAGTTATTGAGATTAAATTGTTTACTAAATATAAAAAATTATTTAGTGGATTTATTGTAACTTTAAAATCCAGTTTCAGACCTGGAATCCAATGAATACAAAAGCAGTAAAAAATTTGTCCTGAAGAGTTTGCCATTTACACTTCTTTAGTAATACCTATGTTTGAAATGTGAGGACATAATTTAATTTTGTCAAAAAACTCAGGTTAATAGGTGTATACTAGGCTAATTGCCACTAGGGCCCTTAAAAGCCTAGCCATGCAACCCAAATGTAACCCACACATTTGATTTATATTTGATTTATAGGGGGTGGTTTACTGACTGCCGCTGTCCTTCAGAAAAACAAGAGCCAGACCAGGGGTACATTTCCAATTACCCATTCATTGGACCAAATTACACTTAAATAGGGATTGGGAGGAATTCTGCTCCACATGGCTGGGGAGCCTGTTTCATAGTATGGGAATTCTTTGAGAAACACCCATCTCTCCAGCATGTTCTATTTATGTTGCAAGTAAAATTTAAGTCTTTTAATCCAGTAGTTCTGATTATGTGTGCTTTACAGATGTGCAAAGGATTCATCAGAACAGGGTCCAAGGATGCTTTGTATGCCAGGCAAACCTCACCTCACGGAAATCTGTATGACGGCAAGTAAAGAGACAAGGCTTTGATGCAATCTGAGTAGGATATTGTGTTTACTTCCTGTAGGATTTTTGTAAGGAACTATTGTGGGCATTCCAGTTGCTGCATGTGTTTGGCCTGCTATGTACTGAAGGGGGGTTGGGCACTCTACTCTATGATGGGCCTTATGAAGGCCATGTACAGTGGCATGATGACCTTTCTGGACCTAGCTGCCATGCCCTTGCTTATAAGTTGAGCAATGTAGAAGGAGTTTCTTACTACTTTGGACACATGCTGGTAGAAGGCTAGGTTACTATCTATATCAGTTCCCAAATCCCTGAATACTGAATCAACTTTTAAGGGTGTTACATTGATGCTATAGTTACCTGGGGTGGCAGACTTCCCAAAAGGTACTATAATGCATTTCTTGGCACTGAATTTTTAAGTCATAGCTTTGGTACCACGTGTTTGTCTGTATTAGACTTTTCTGAAGGGTGTTCTCATCTTGGGGGGAAGGGGGGGTCAATGACTGCTTCCAGTTTACAATCATCTGTGAACTTAGTTAGCTAGAGTGCTTTGACAATGGCTTGACAACTGAGATGTAGATGTTAGAGAGGAGTGGGCTCAGCACAGAGTCCTGGGAGGCTCCACTGATGACTGGCTTCTTGGTGCAGGTGGCTTCACTGATTCTAATCTCCTGGAGTCCTATCAGTAAGCCAGCTAGCTATCCAGCATGTCATAATGGGGTTTATACCTAGTTCTACAAGTTTGTTGACAATGCCAGTGTAGGGTATTGTATCAAATGCCTAGCCAGATCTAGGTAATCAGTATGCACTGTTTTCCCTTCATCTTTTGCCTTAGTGACTTTGATCATTTCCATGATAATTCGTTTCATGGCTTTGCAAATAAGACTAGCCAGACTAATGGGCCTGTAGTTTTCAGGATCTGTTGAAAGCCTCTCTTATGAAGGGATGACCATTTCAGTTCTCCATTCATGTGGCACAAAGACAATTTGAAGACTATAGTTAAATGATTACTCCAGGGCCCTGATAAGTCACATTTTAGACTAATCAAGATGCATCCTAGGATGTTATCTGGGCCCATTGAGGCCATGTTCTTTACTTTAGTGTGTGCAACCAGTACATGCTTTCTACTTATAATTGGAGGGATTATTTGTAAGGTTATTACTGGGGGGAGGGGGGTTGGGGGAGTGAGATGGAGTAAAGTTGGAACTGCATTTTTTCTGTAATATGTTTGCTATGTTGCCAGACTCAGTGAATGTTTTATCATTAACAGCCAATTAAGCACACTAGTGTGTGGTGCCCTTGAGTTTTCTAACATAGGTGTAGAAGGCCTTATGGTTATCCTTCACCTGGGAGGATATTTTAAATTCAAAGTTGGTTTTGCTTGACCTCGTTAGTCCTCTTAGTTGCCTATTTACTTTGATGAGAGAGCTTTTATCTTTATGGAAATTACCTTTTCTTATTGACACCATTTTTTTCCTTTTCTTGTATAACCTGTTTAATTTGGAATGCTACCAGGGCGATTTGTTTCTGGGACTAGTTCCAGGCTTACTTTTGGTAGGTACAGAAACCTCTATGCAGCCAATGACATGTTCGTACAGAGTTTCTGAGAGCAAATCAGCATTGGCTAGTGTGTTCTCAGGTTTTGGAGGGGCATTACATTTTGATATACCATCAGTTAATAACAGGCAATTTGCCTTGGATTAGTTCCTGTTATTGGTTTTAATGGGATTCCAGAGTTGATTTTGAAGGAGACAGCTTTATGGTTGGACCTTACCAGGGAGGATGAGACATTTTGTAGGGTGCAGCATTCTGACATATTTGTGATCTCAATGTCCAGTATGTTGGAGCCTCTAGTGGGTGTATTCACTATTTTGTTGAGGGTGTTATATTCCCGAAGTTGAGGAATCTCTGCACCTGTAGATTTGAGGCCATGTAGGATTCCCAATTTATAGAGGGGTAATTAAAGTCTCCAATGATTAGGGTGTTAAGTTGGATGGTAAGTTTCTCCAGTAGGTCCAAATATGCATTGTGAGCTTTTTGGGACATGGAGGAGCTGGCTAAGATATGGTACAGGATTTTTCTATGGTAATCTACACATGGAAGAACTCCAGCATGTTATCCTGTCTGACCACCCTAGAGGTATCCTTGTTACTGATATATATTGAAAGACCTCCATCTTTAGCCCTTGTCTGTGCAGCTACTGGTCTAAAAGTGTGGAAGACACTCTGCCTCTTTAAACCATGCCTCGGTAACTGCACAGATATCTATATTTTTGAGTGTGAGGAAGGCTTGGAGGGAGTGTATTTTTGCATTTATGCAGCTGGCATTGAGAAATAACAACTTGACATTCTGTAAAGTTGATTTTGCCACATCGGTAGGTTGGCATTATCTAAAAAAGGCACTGGGGGGGGTAAATGAAAGTTTAGCCAATATTCAAAAGCCTATAAGGGAAAGGTGCAGATCATGCTTGGCAAAGCAATGTGGTCTGCTGACCATGTCCTCCCTAGCTAACAAATATTGGATCCCCTTAGAATGACACCAGAAAGGCAGCCAGCTGTTGAAATCAATCATTTTTTGCTTATACTGTGGCATCTTCCTCTGTGATGGTAACATGCTCCTCACTGCTAAACTCATATTAGCCTGAGACACACAGCCTGAAAGCCATAATGTCTTTCTTCATATAGTCCAGTGAGGTAAATCTTGGATCATTAACACCTACATGGACTATGATGGAATCATACTGGTACCTGTTGTGTAATGACTTGAGTGCATCCATGATTTGGGGGATTCTAGATCCAGATAAGCAACTAACAGTTCTCTTCTCCTAGTTTTGCCTGGTTAGAGGGTCATCAGTATATCTTATAATGCAGTCCCCTATGCTGACAGTGCTAGGAAGTGTGTTTGCTTGCCTTATGAGCTTAGTGTTTGGAGCTCCATTGAGAGTGAAAGTATGTGTGGTATTAGGTGTTGTTGTTTTCTGAGTGCCTTTGGGCTTGCTGTAGCATAGCATTGATAGTGGGTGGTCTAGGTGATCTTGTTGTTGAGGGAGATTGCTTTTAATTGCCTGATCATACATTAGTCTATGAGTGTGTCGTGTGCTATGTGAGGTGGGTGTCGTGTGTGTGGTTTCGGCAACCTGATATGGACTTGCATGCGAGTTTAGCCTCCAGTGTCATTGTGTAAGTACACTTCTCACATACTGTGTCTAATTCTTAAAGGATTAAGTGGTTGTCAGTATACATGGGACAACTGCTGCATTGTCTCAAAATGCCCACATACACCAAGATGGCTACAGAAAAGTTTGGAAACTACATATTCATAGT
Source organism: Protopterus annectens (assembly GCF_019279795.1). Classification (NCBI taxonomy): domain Eukaryota; kingdom Metazoa; phylum Chordata; order Ceratodontiformes; family Protopteridae; genus Protopterus; species Protopterus annectens. Next base: position 908,055,064 of record NC_056729.1, read on the forward strand.
GTCCAATCCTTTGATTTGTGAGCTACAAGGGGGTGGTGTATTGGAGTTAAAAGGCTATTAAGGGTGCTTTGTTTGTGCAGACTAACATCAACATTTTATTGGCACAGATTATGCTAAACAGTACTAAATTCTAACTTTAATATTTACACAATGCTGAATTCTACTAAATGCGTAGACATAACAGCTTAGGATAAAAAGGTCTTGTTACCAGGCAGAACTGTTAAAATCAAACACTTTAATTAAAAAACTAAAATCCAAGCTCAAAGTTTAAGTTCGAAAGATAAAGTAAAAACTTGCAAGTAAATCCAAGAAATACAAAACAAAACAACGGACAAGAGCTTTCAGCTTAATCAGCCTTCTTCAAATCCTATTGTTTCTTGTTCCTTTGGAGCCTAGATCTCAGTTCTGCACAGGGTCATCGGAAGAAATATTGGAAAAAACATACGCTACATAGCTCAAGCATGCATCCCAGTTATATTTACTCACGAATTATAGTGGTACATTTGCTTAGGGTTTCAAGACTATGTACTAATGACACATACTATGAGACTGAGGTTGAGTCTTTGAAGAATAATTTCATAGAATGAGGTTATACCAAGAGAGAAGTGGAAGAAATTGTTGGCAAGAAGAGGGAGCTGAGAAGGTCAAAAAGATGTCCATATTATTCAGCTCATAATACTAAAATAACTTCAAAACAGACACACAGAACTGATACAAGTGAAAGAGGGATTAGATTTACTTTAACTTATAGTAATGATGTGAGGGACATATGTCAAGTCATTAGGAATAACTGGAAAATATTACAAACTGATCCAGACATTAAAAAGATTGTTGGAGAACAGCCAAGATTTTGTTTTAAAAATAAGAAGAAATTAAATAGAGTTTTGTGTGATTATACTCCCTCGAGAATCCAGAAAGAACATATTGGACATCTGGGAATGTATCATTGCAGGAGATGTAAGGCATGCAATTATATCAACAGTTCTGGCTCATTTCAGCATCCGACTACAAAAAAGGTTTATAACTTTGAACTCTATGCGGACTGTAGTTCTTGCAATCTACTTTATTTGGCACAGTGTGAATGATGTATTTGTTTCTACACTAGAAAAAACTAACAAAGCATTTAAAGTACATATTCTTCATTACGTAAGCAATGTACTTTTAAAGAAGAAACAAAATGCGTTATCCTGACATGTTATACATAATCCAACACATAAATTTTGCTTCATGTCAATCCAACTTGTCACAGATAATTTGAAGGGAGGGGATATATCCAATCGCACTGAGTATATAAAAATGTGATGGATAGCCAGGTTACATACAGACAAAGAGCCTGGACTCAAATGGTTTGTTTGTTTGTGTCTTTCGGCTTTTCCCGGTTAGGGGTCACCACAGTGCAACTCCAGTCCACTTATGATTTGTAGTTGATTTTTACGTGCCGAGTTACCAGCCCTGATGCACAACCTTCAACAAAGGTACGCCCATTCACACATGTCTCCATGCAGATGACGCTCTAGCTGAGAATCGAACCAGAGAGCGTCTTACTGTGAATGTGGTCCCTTTAAAACCAGCACTCAGAAGGCAGAGACTGATGAGATAAAATTTTTCAGTTGGCGGTTACTCTTTAAAAGGCTCCAAAAAAACAGGAAACAACAAGATCTGAAGAAAGCTGATTAAGCTGAAAGCACTTATCCATTGTTTTGTTTTGGATTTCTTGGATTTACTTGCAAGTTTTTACTTCGTTATCCTTGGGACTTAAACTTTGAGCTTGGATTTAATTTTTTAAAGTGTTTGATTTTAACAGTTCTGCCTGGTAACAAGACCTTTTTATCCTAAGCTGTTGTTTTCATTCTTACAAGGCTTGTTTTCAGTGAAACCGGTACATTTTATTTCACTTTAAATTTGTGGGTATTGCCACTCAACACCCAACTACCTGCTCTAAGCTTATCAGTGTACAAGGTATTTGCACTGTATTGCTGTTTTGTAGGTTACAGTTTTATGGATTGTTCTACAGAGAAAAATTGTTTTCTAGTTGTTTGCTACTGTACAGGGTACTGCTGACCTACTCAAACATGCAAAATTTATAGCAGCACAGAAAAAAAAAAAAAAACAGGAAAACTGAATAATGAGCTCTCTGGCCAATAAAATAGCTACAGTATGAGTCCTTTCATGCATTTTCCAGCTTAGACCAGGCCAACACCTTCTACTACAAGATGAATGAACCCAGTCCTTCTGATGTGAAAAATAAATGTAGAACAGACCCACAAGTGCAATGCTAACACAACCCACTTAAACAACTAGCTGGAAATCTCTGGCTGAAGGCAATTTCAAGACAGTAACAGTGAGGGGAAAAGTAATTTTTTCTACACAAAATTCAATGAAATGCACACATAAAAGCAGAAAGGAAAAGCAATCACTCAATATAACTTAAGTGCGATTTAGCAATCAAGGGTACTTTAGTTACTCACAGTTCCACACCTCTCCAGGTCTTGGGTAAAACAGACTAGGGGTAGAGCTTTGCTGGAAATTGGCTAGTTAGAGAGGCATCCAATCAAGCAAAGGCAATACTGGAGCTCTTTCAGAAACTTCAGCTTAATGTGTTAGTAGGGGATGGGGCAGACACAGAATGCAAGCAGGTACCATAGACAGTTCTCTCATTGTTGAACTTCTACTGCAGTTAAAGGCACCAGACTATGCAGAAATTTACCAGCAACACTGTTACATACTCACTGAAAGTCAGAGTACAAACTTTAGAGTTCCATTGTAGGAAACGAAGCCAGAAAGTTGACTGTCACTAACTCAGCTTTCTCTGGATGCCTTAGGTTGCAGTGACATCATTAACACTGGTAGAAGGTCTGACTGTCTTTTTTTGGTGGAACTGCATTAATCCCTGCACCACTTTCTTTGAATGTGTGTTGTGTCTGACCTACTCACCCAATTCTTATGAATCACAGTGTGTCACTGCCAGAGTCAAAGCAAGCAGGAAAGATGGCTCAAATGCCAGCCATCATTGCACAGTCAGTTCAGACTTTGTTTCATTCACAGACTTTCGTATTTTTTATTTAAATTATATAGTTATCAACAATGCTATATTTATTTACCAACAATGTTATATTTATTTATTTTTTTAATTTCTATAAAAAATGTGGTCATCCATGTCCATTTGTATTTATTGCTCATTATCTGATCTTCTGAGCCATTTCTTTTTAATCAGTAAGCTTTATATGGTATCACTGGCTTCATTCTGTCATCTGTTTAACATTTGTTTACTGGGAAAGTCCAACTTGGAACAAAGCCAATTTTCAGCAGAGGCCTGAGGAGAAACACTCCAAACACATGTCTTTATAACATGGGTGGAAACCAGAGTACCCAAAGATAACCCACACAAACACAGGGAGGACATGCAGACTCCACACAGAAGGCACTCTAGCTGAGAATCAAACTGGAAAACCTCTTGCTGTGAGGTGACAACACTACCACTGCACCATCCAATTTATTTATTTATTTATTGGAATTTGTTTACCGGGAAACTCCACTGAGCCAAAAGAGCCCATTTTCGGTGGAGGGCCAGGGAAAAAAGCTCCACAAAGCAGTTAGTATAAAAATAATAAATATAATAAAATTCAGAATTCAAAACCATTAGTAGATCACAAACAGTTTTATACAACACACAGCAATATTATACAAACAACAGAATAAGAAGCATGTAAAACGTACAGAATAATGCAGTTTGGAGCTGCAAACTAAGTAATTGTATTGTTGCACGTTAAGTTATAATATAGTGATAAAACAGTCATATCAAAATATTTACAAGGTGTAGGAAGACTGTCAGCCAGCATAGTATTGCAGCGCAGTGTGTAATTGACATATTAGCTGGTAGTAAGGTATAGTAAGATGGTGGGGCCTAGGTAAATAGTAAGGCATAGACAGATAGCTGTATGTATTTTAATTAATGATAGAGGAGGATTTGAATGGATGAAGATGTCAGTAAAGGGGAATCAGGTTATAGATGGATGAGAATTGAGACAGCTGCATTGCCAATGGGTGGAGAGGTGTTGCTGCAGAGATTTTTTTGAAGGAGGAGATATTACTGGAGGTTTCGATAGTTATTGGGAGAGACAGAAGAAAGGGATGGACAGTCAGAGAATTTGTAAATGATTTTATGTGCTGTCACAAGTTGTAGGTAGGTTAAATAATGTGGAAGTTCCAGCCAGTTAAGTGATATTAGGGAGGTTGAATAATGGTAAGAGTATTTTGCATTGGTTGCAAATTTGGCGACCTTGTTGTAACAGGACTCGAGCTTGGTTTTTAGAGAAGAATGGACATTAGTAAGGAGAGGAGCACCATACAGGAGAGAATGTAGGAGCAGTTTAGAAAGTGTTTATTTCAGAAGACGGTGCCTAGTTTTTGGCTTATTCTTTTGATATTATTGTGGATATGGAGGTCAAATGTTAGGTTTTCATCTAGAGTAACTCCTAGTGATTTGGTGTACCTCTATGGTGGTGGTGTTTTTAGAATGAACAATGAAGTCTTTCTTGTTAACTGATAGGTTTTTCTTAGGCATGAATATTAGCAATTTGGTTTTGCAAGGATTTAGAGCTAGTTGATTATTGGCCATCTACGTTCATTAACAGTAAAGGCTTTCTGGGTTATTTGCAGAAGTTCTATTGTTGATTTAGCAGAGCAAATAATGGTTGAATCATCTGAGTATTGTATGACAGATCCATGTTTGAGTGGAGTGAAAGTAATTTATGAAGATACTGAAAAGAAGGGGTCCTAAGATGGAACCCTGGGGAACACCTGTGGAAGAATCAAGAAATGGAAAGAATGAGTTGAGCCTTCTAGTAGATTGTTGTCTGTGTTTTAAATAGTGAACCAACTTAGAGCTGGGGGAGAGATACTTAGATTGGAGGGTTTACTAAGGAGTAGGGGGTGGCAGACTGTGTCAAAAGCTTTTGAGAGGTCAAGAAAGAGTGAGGATACAAATTTACCAGAGTTTTTAGCTTGGTTGACTGTGTCCATAAAGGAAATAAGAGTGGTAGTTGTGGTGTGGCCTGACCGTAGCCCATGTTGAGTAGGGGAGAGGAGTTGGTTTAATAGTAGATAGTTTAGAAGCTGAAGATGAATGCATTTTTTCCATGATTTTAGAGAGGGGGAAGAGAAGAGCAATGGGTTGGAAATTAGAAATATCTGTATTATTACTACCTTTATGAGGAGGAAGACTATATGCTTTTGTCCAGATAGAAGGGACATAGGACTCTTGGAGGAATCTATTAAGAAGTATACTGATGGGATAGGCAATGGTTTTGCTGACATTTGGAGGTATTCTGGGGGCAGGATGTCAGGCGCACAGGAGCCTGGTTTCAATTTTAGGAGAAGCTTAGTTATAGTTGTGATGGGTATGGGGGAGAATGAGAAGGTAGGTATGGAGGGGGTTGTGGTATCCTGTGAGGGAGATGCTAGTAAAGGAGAGTTGGTATTGGATTTAGATTGGGGAAAGGTGGTGGTGAGTTTAGATACTGTGTCAATGAAGTGTGAATTGAAGAGGGTGGCTATTTCATTGGATGTTTTCTCAGGGTATGGGCAGGGGTTGTTTTTGGTATCACGGTTAATTAGAGATGAGATAGAGTTCCAAAATTCATTGGGATTTTGTTTGTGGCTTCTTTGGAGGCTTAGACAATATTCTCTTCTGTCATTAATAACTAGGCACTTTGCTTGATTTCTGAGCTGTCTAAATTGTAAGAGATCATTGGCATTCTTGTGTTTTGCCATTTTTTTTCCATATTTCATCCCTGGCCGTCATTATTTGCTTAGTGGCTCTATAGAGCCATATGGCATGGTTTGCTTTTACTCTTTTCTGTCTTACTGGAGGTAGTTTGTTTAAGGTGTTGAGGAATATGGAGTTAAAGAGCTCAACAACCTCATCTAGTAGCAAGAATTTTAGCATACTCCAATTAATGTTTCTTAGGGTTTCATTGAAAGGTGTGGGACTAAAGTTGCGAATATTTCTAGTTAGTTTGTATTGGTGCTGGGAAATTATAGGGTTGGTTTTGTGTAGTATATAGGCTGGTAAGTGTTCACTAATGCTGCTAGGAATTGTGCCTGCTGCTGAAAATTTTTTGGGTTAGAGACTAGTATCCAGTCAAGAATTGAGCCACTGTCTTTGTTTCTGTTATTTCTAATTGTTTCTGTTATTAGCTGTGCATAGTTAAAGAGGTTGATATTAGCTGATGGAGATTGACTGGAGAAATCTAGCCAATTGATATTTACATCACCTAGGATAATTGTCTCATTATTTCACTGTTTGTTATCCAGGTAAGAATATCTTCTAGAAGGGGAATATTGATACCAGGAGGAATGTAAATGGCTATGATGCAGATATACTTACAATTCTTCAGTTTGAGAAGAGATATAAGTATCTTGGCTGTGCTGAATTGCTGAATAGGGATGGAATATGGGACAATGGTGAAGGTGATGGGAAAGAGTATAGCAATGCCTCCTCCTTTTTTATAAGGTGTGTCAGCCCTAAGGCAGGCATACCCTGGGGGCAAGAACTCTGAGTCTTTTATATGGAGTTTCAGCCATGTTTCGGTGGTCTGGTTTATTCAGGGATATCCAGGCATGGAATTCTGGTATTTTGTTTCTGATACTTTGGAGACTGATTGTTGTGAACTTTAGTGATTTGTGTAACCTGGGGAGGTTGGCATTCAAAGGGTTAATTCCTGGGTTTGGGTGGATATCTCCACATAGGAATATGTTAGATTGTTTGTACAGGTAAGTGAAAGGTGGGAGGTTTCTTTTTAGGTGAGTGGAGTTTGATATAAAGTTGTGATTGCTTTTTAGAAAGGGAAGTAGTTTTAGTTTAGTTTATAGATGTATGTCAAGTCTGTATAGGCTAGGGGATATTTTTGAGTAGCTGAAGAGAGCTGAAAATTGTAAAGAGGTTATACGTGTGAGATTATGAGGTATAGGAGCTGTGTGTAGGGATGTTAGTTGAGATAGCAGGTATAGTAAGAGGGCGAGGTGGCAAAGTAGAGAGATAGGTTCATGGATGGAGATCACGTTGGATAAGATGAGCTCTTTATATTTTTTTTTAGGAGGTATGTTAGATGTATTAGATAATAGCAAGGATATGCGTTATGGTAGGTAAAGTGATGCGAGGATACTAGATAGTTTTTGACATAGCAATAGAAGGGCAGGTGTTTTATTCTTGAGTGATACAGTGGTAAGGGTGTTACTTGTTAATGGAAAATTGAATTGGAGGAGGACTTAATTGTTACTGGATGATGGAGCAGGGGGAGGAGCTATGGTAAAAATAAATGTAATTGATCTGGGTGGGGTGGGTGGGAATGAGATGGGTACGGGAGTGGAGTGAGCCAGAGCGTAGCGAGGGCAAATGGAGCGGATTGCAAGACAAGAAAAACAATCAGTGGTAACGTAGTCGCCTTGAGCAGGAGCATGTTGCAATAAGGAACAGAGGTACAACAAGTAAGAAGTGTAGGCTACTTGCAGTCTATGATTTATGTGTGTAATGCATGAAAGCTAAAAGTCTAATGAATGGCTTTATAAAAGCCTTTTTCAAGAGACTATTAATAAATCAAGTTTTTATGTTTTCTTGTTCTCCACTGCCATAGTAACAATCAAGCACATCTAAACATTGTCTTTAAGAGTGTCTTTGTGTTCTTTGGTACACAAAAGTTGTTTAAAGGACCATGGTAGTCAGAAGATAAAAAAAAAATAATCATGTATTGGCATTTCCTGAGTATAACACTTTGGATCAGTAGTTGGCATTTCTGCCTCGCATTGTTTGGTTGACCAGTTTAGTTCACATTTGTGGTATCTTCTGTTAGGTGTTTGCATGTCCTGTCTGTGTACTCTGGTTTCCTCCCATTCCCTCAAAATGTGGTGAGGCAGCAATCTTCTAAACTATCAGAAGAAGGTGAGCCTACAGAGTGTGTATGTGTTTGTGTGTGAGTTTGTGTGTGTTCACTCAGTAGGTGTGGTTTCCTACCGAGTGAATGCTAAACAGACTCCAGGTCTTTGAGCAAAGTTTTTTTCCCACAACTTATTTTTGCTGTAATTATGCTCTCATCATGTAAAGTGAGCTCTTTTTTTTCTCTTGTTACGTCAGTGGCCCAGCATTTATTATATTTAAAAATATATTTATTTAAGATTTGTTTACCAGGAAAGTCCAACTTAGAACAAAGCCAATTTTTAGCAGCGGCCCAGGGGCAAACACTGCAGATGCATATCTTTGTAATTTGGAGGAAATCAGAGCACCTGGAGAAATACCACATGAATACAGGGAGGACATTCAGACTACACACAGAAGGCACTCCAGGTGAGAATCAAACCGGAGAACCTTTTGCTGTGAGATGACAAAACTGCCGCTGCACCACTGCACCTTTTATTTTCATGTTAACAAACTCAGTTCACATGATTGTATGCTTTGCAGCTATTTACTTCCTGATTCTGTGTCATCTGGAAGCATAATCTGATGATGTCATAAGAAAGGTAAACAGTTGTAGTTCAATAACTCATAATATCGATTTGTAGGAAGCCATGCTATACCAGGAACAGGTGCTAAGATTTTGTTATACTCCCTGTTACTGAATCCCATTAATTGTTCTACTTATAGTTCAGACTTACTTTTGGGCAGCTGGGTTTAAATGATGCTCTGTGACTCAGCATCTTCACCTGTATGTCAGAAGTGGTATTGATGACCGGGGGCCAAGACTGACATACAGGTGGAGATGCATGGCCATGTCCAGTGCAGAAGTTCCAGATGTAGGGTGGGTATCCATCATAACTGCATTCTTCTATTCAAGGTGAAGGAAAGAGCTTGCAGGCTACCAGTTCAACAGTGAATTACACTGATTCTTTTGAAAATGGAAATTGGCGAGCCATCCCCACAGGTATTTAGGGATGGCTTACACTGTACACTAATCTGCACTTGTGTGTAATTCCAGTACATTGCCTGTATATGAAACTCAATACTGAAGGTACTCTGGCTTCCAAGTAGGTGCTGCGTACAGTACCTAGCCTTGTATGCAGGTACATCTTCAGCTTTACCAAGAAGCCCATAGAGTTCTATGTACATTTTTCATTCTAGCAGTAATCCAGCTGACGTATAACTTATGCAAACATATTTTACTGTAGGCTCTCATTGCAGTGATTCACATGCATCTAGTTTTCTTCCTGAGGAATCATTCTATGGTAGACACATTTTTATGACAGCATTATATCACAAAGGCAGCCACTGACCTACAAGAGAGCAGCCCCTTTTACTTTGCAAGAAGGCAAGAAGACTCTGTCACAGAGTATGTCTGTGTCCCTGCATGATTACAAGTGCTAAACAACCAGGTAAAACCATAACAGTCTGCAAAGGAACTAGCAAAAGTAATAATATAAAGGGCTGTTAACTTGTTCGCCTATAAGCAGATAAGTACCTTCCTAAAGGACTGTATGCCGTAGCTTCCCTCTCTATTATGTCTTGCCCTCTATAGCACATCTACCCCTCCTTTAACCCTTCAAACAGAGCTATTAACTTTCAACTATTTGTCACCTGCACTCTGCTTAATATCCTGACCACTAACAGATAATCTATCTCTCTCTCTCTCTCTCTCTCTCTCTCTCTCTCCTCTTGAGCATATATCTTCCATCTTTCTCTCTCTCTTTCCCCAGTTCTGCAACTAAGTTATTTAATTTCATTATTAATCTCCACTGGGCCCACACTGCAGCAGTACATATATCCAATGTCCGTTTGCACTTTCAATAGTGTATCTCTGTGTTATTTTTAAATATACCAGGTCATGCCACTGCAGTAAACCTGAACAAATCACAATAATCAAATTACTAAAGTAAGATTTTTCAATACCACAGATGACAGTATAGAAAATAATAACACACGTTATTAAAAATACGCAAGTTTGGGCGGCCTCGGTGGTGCAGCGGTTAGTGTTATCACTTCACAGCAAGAGGTTCTCTGGTTCGATCCTCAGCTGGGGTGCCTTCTGTGCGGAGTCTGCATGTCTTCCCTGTGGTTGCGTGGGTTTCCTCTGGGTGCTCCGGTTTTCTCCCACATCCCAAAAATATGCTGTAGATGGATTGGACACTCTAAATTGGCCCTAGATGTGAGTGTGTGTGCCTTCTGTGGAAGGTTGGGCGCAGGGCTGGCAACTCAACACTGTAAAACTCCACTGCCAATCATGAGCAGACATGTGATCCGCTGTGGCGACCCCTAACCGGGAAAAAGCCGAAAGAAGAAGAATTAAAAATACGCAAGTTTGCACTTTCTCTAAAAGCTTCATCACACAAATGTCAGCATTAAATAAAATCCTACTATTTATACATATTAAACCAGATCATATATCTAAAATTCAATTTCCAAAAGTCATATGACTACAATTCAATTAATGAATACAAATTCTTAAAGAAACATTCATCTAAATTGATTCTGTAAATTCTTTACTATAGCCTTAATACTAAACTCTTCATTCAAAACTGGATGCTGTTGTGCTCTAAATCTAATTTCTTCTTTCTCAGACTCATTCTTGATATCTGCACCTCTTTTATATTCATAAACACCATGTAAAATTACAAACTTAAAAAGTGTGTACTATCAGTTGCTTTATTATGTTTGAACAAAGCATTGGTTTCTATGGACTTGCATATTTTCATGGTGAACGTATGACACGCATGTCAAAGGTGACACACCATGATGTTTTGGGTGACTTGCCAGCATTCACCAACACCCAAGTTACCAAAGAAACCGTCTTTGCATTCATTGCTTGTGTGAAGTGCATTGAATTATTTTGTGCCAGGAGCCAGTTCAACCAACTGCTGCAGAAGTAAGGAAGTTATTAACCTCCAAGTCTATTTTGGTATAAAATTCTCAATAGAGTCTGCAAAGGGCAGTGCTGACATTGTTTTCTCTTCTGCAAAGGGCTACTAGTCCGCATTTCTAAGCATGTGCTGTTTTACATTCCTCTCAACTGTTCTTCTTATTCTGTCCTAAAACTGGCAATGTTTTACACTTAATAATGACAGTAATTAGATTTATAGACTTATTTTACGTCAGAAAATGCATAGTAATTCACATTCATTTTTTCTGTCATGTCTCAAAATAATACTACTAGTAGTTTAAAACTGTCCATGTCTCTTATTTCAAGATTGTCTCTGATTCTGTTGAGATTTATCCCTGATGTATTAAGAACTATGCTGTTTTATTTTTATTTATTTATTTTATTTCATTTTTTTTAATTTATTTTTGTTTTTGGGGGGGGGGGGGGTCAACACGCCAGCAGAGTCAAGTTTGGCATTTTCTGAATTTTTGACACGCCAAGCCCAAAAGATTTGCCATCACTGTCCTATACATTCCTTTAATTTATGATTAGTTTTGCCTATATATAATGCATCACACTTTAGGAAGAATACCATACAAAATATATTTTTTGTATCACAAGTACCATATGCCTGTAAATAAAAATTATTTTTGTTTACAGGATGTTTAATAAATTTATCTGTGTGTATAAACTTGCAATATATACATCTATTGAATCTAAAGGTACCGTGTTTTACACTTCTAATATTACTTAAAGTACATATTTGTTCCTTATAGCATAATAAATTCTTTAAATTATTGTATGCTAAACTGAGCTGTCCACTTGTTACTCCTGTGAATTGCAGTAATTGCTGGACTCTGGGCCAATATTTTCTAATAATATTTATAACTTGTGTTGTGTTCCTATTGTAAGTTAAAACACATCTATATTTGCATTTAGAGTTAGTATTACTATGCTGTGCTTGTTGAGAGTCCCTTCTTTCTGAGAAAATGGGTCTAATCTCCCGATTTCTCATTTGTATAACTTCTCTCTGTATAGCTACCACTCGCTGCTCATTGTAACTTCTGGCTATACAATCTTTAGCTATATGTTCCATTTGAGTAGACATATTCCTGTCCTTCATATTTAATTCATCTTCTCATATCATCGGAGTTTTAACATTTTAAATATGTGGTGAGTGCATACTGATTCACTGTAAATATGTATTCTTTTTCACTTCCTTTCTATATAAAGTGGTTTCTATTCCTCTTATTATATTTTTAATCAATCTTATATCCAAGAAGTCTATCTGAGAAAAGTGTACTGTTTTTTTTAATGCAGAAAATTAGTAGTAGTGTTTAAATAAATTATAAATTCTTCCAGATGAATCAGTGAGCCTTCCCATGTAAGAAATGAATCATCCACAAATCTCTTATAAAATAATATATTTTAAAACTTATTGTTCGATTTGCCTATTTACCTGTTGTGTGTTTCTGAGCATTAAAAACTGAGTTTTTTTACTCAATGACCTACTGTGTGCTTTTGACCTCTCAAAGAACCGATTGTTTCCACCATTGGTCTGCTATTGGAATATTGAGTCTTCGGTGTGGTTATTTGATTTTTTTGATTATTTGATTTGACTGTCATGAAACAAAAAAAATATTTTAACACTATATTTAATAGTGTACATATCATATTTATTTATGTTGTAATAAACTCAGTTTCTCACGAAATATATTCTCTAAGATATTCTATTCCTTCATCATTTGGTATAGAAGTAAACAAGGAATCAACATCCAAGGTTACCAAATAACAGCCTACTGTACTTTTGTTGTTAGACCAATTGTTAAAGATGTAGTAGAAAAATCATCTATTTTACAATTAATGTTATTAATATCTATGTGATATTACTGGCCATTTTGTGATGTTTCAGTGATTGTTTTTCTTCATACTCTCTGTTCCTACAGAACGTTGCCTGGTGAAACTAGATCCACTTGGCCTTGCCCCTCTTGGCCACACTCTGTTCCACCACCCTGCTCTCAATTCCCACCCCCAACTACATCAACATTTATACCTAGTAATGTCTTTCAGCTTTTCCTGGTTAGGGATCGCCACAGCGGAACTCAAGTCCGCTAATGATTGGCAGTGGATGTACATCAATGAGGAAAAACAGAGTCAAATTAGACCCACCTCTAGGGCTGTTCCATAACACTACAGTCTTAATGAAACAGAAGGACAAAGTCTGGAATGGACTGCAGATTACAAAAACACAAGAAAACCTACAACATTTCAAGCATCTAAGAAATAAAACAAAGCATAGTATAAGACTAGACAAAAGAATGACACTATTACACACTGCAAGAAACCCATGAAAACAATCCTAGACTATTTTGAGCATAGAATGACACTATTACACACTGCAAGAAACCCATGAAAACAATCCTAGACTATTTTGAGCATCCATATCAAACCTGTTACAACCAGGCCATAACACACAGTAAAACCCAGCCCCCAATGACTTTCCAGCAGAATTAGCTGAGAAATTCAATATTTACATCATACAGTCCACCACCTCTTTACTAAAAATAACATCACCTCTGACACCACCCCTTTGTCAGAGTCCAACTTTTACCAAGAATATTTTTCACTTAAACCTGAGCACCTCCTTAGCTGCAGATAGCCTGCCACCTGAATATCTAAAAATAATAGCTACAGTATCAGTCCTCCCTGCACCTGTTTTAATAAATAGATCCATCACTGAATGACATGTTCCCACCATCTTGTGAAAGGCCTATATAGTACCACTGCATAAAGGAGAATCATCTAGTGACTTAGCCAACATTAGGCCTATAGCAATATTACCTCCCATATTCAAGATTCTTGAGAAGAGTATCCAAAAACAACTCCCAGAGTATGTCATTACTAATGATCTTCTCTCAACCACAAAACACAGCTTTCGACCAAACCACAGCACCACCACAGCACCATCATAATTTACTAATACCATCAGTACAAACAAAAACTCTGAAAACCTGGACTCTTCTCTATTTCTAGACCAATCTAAGCTTTTGACACTGTCTCACATGACCTTTTACTGCAAAAACTATCTTCTCTCAATATTTCACTCTCCTCCTTTTCCTGATTTAATAATTATCTATCTGACAGAGTCCAAGCTGTGAAATGGCAAGTTCAATACTCCTCTTTTCTGATAGTTAAAGTTGGAGCTCCACAGGGATCCATACTAGGTGCAGTGCTATTTAATGTATTTATAAATGATCTCCCACAGGGATCCATATTAGCTCCAGTACTATGTAATGTATTTATAAATGATCTCCCACAGGGATCCATACTAGTTCCAGTACTATTTAATGTATTTATAAATGATCTCCCACAGGGGTCCATACTAGTTTCAGTACTATTTAATGTATTTATAAATAATCTCCCACAGGGATCCATACTAGGTCCAGCACTATTTAATGTATTTATAAATGATCTCCACACTGCAGCCAAACATGCTACACTAATACAGTATGTAGATGATTCAGCTCTGAGTTGCTTCTCCCCTACTCTGTACAAACTAGAACAAATCACCCAAGAAGCCTTCACATCCATAGAAACCTGGCTAAATAATTCTCACCTCATATTAAATGCCAGAAAAAACAAACTTGTTCTCTTTATTCCTAAGCCCTACTCTCAAAACAGAGACCATTTTAACATTATTTCCTCTAACAACACCAAGAAAAGAGATGGTCCCCCACCCTAAACTCTTGGGTGTCACTATAGACGACAGTTTGAAATTTGGACCACATATCCAAACAGTAATTAAATAGACTTACCAAAAGCTAGGTCTGTTGTATGGGACAAAGCCATATTTCACAGATAAAGCCATGGTAACAGCCACAAGAACTTATTTACTACTCAGCCTATTATATGCATCACACATTTTCAAAAATCTACCAGAACTCCAGAAAACAAAACTTGAGCAGAGCTACAACAAAATCGCAAACTTTGCCGCAAACTCTTCTTACAATATTCATCACTGTCATCCCTTCAAAATTATAAACTGCGTAGAACTACCCAACATGCTGCATCAATCCCAACTTCTTCTTCTGGCTTTTCCCAGTTAGGGGTTGCCACAGAGGATCACCTGTCCGCTCATGATTGGCAGTGGAGTTTTACGGTGTTGAGTTGTCAGCCCAGCGCCCAACCTTCCACAGAAGACACACACATGCACGCAGTCATGCCTAGGGCCAATTTAGAGTGTCCAATCTACCTACAGCATGTCTTTGGGATGAAACTGGAGCACCCAGAGGAAACCCATGTGACCACAGGGAGGACATGCAAACTCCACACAGAAGGCACCCCAGCCGAGGATCGAACCAGAGGACCTCTTGCTTTGAGGCAGCAATGCTAACCGCTGCACCACCTTGGCCGCACCAATCCCAGCTTCTAATCATACATAATTTAATGTATAAACCAAACAAGTGCCCATCCATCAAAAGCTTAATCCAGCCCTGTAATTCAACATGAACACTAGGATCCTTGGATATATCACTATTATCCATCACTAAATCTCAAAATACTGCTGGGGATGCACTCTACTTTAACATGTCTCCAAGACTTAATACCTCCTCTCCTTAAACAAAATAAAGAACCCCAATCTTTTAAGTCACAGCTAAAACAACACACAAGAAAATCCTTGTTATGCCAATGTCTTTCCCCTGGTTAATGGTACATGCACATTCACACTCATATACTGAGTCTCAGAAAACTCCTCTTACTTAGAAAGAAACAAATGAAATACTATGTGGAAATTTTACTTGGAAAGAAACTCATAAAATAAAAGTTTAGCTTGAATTATTTGAGGATATCTCTATTTAGCTGAACTGCTTGTTTGGCTTGCTTGCTGCACTCTGCCTGACTATTGCTGATCTCTGTCTGCATTTTATTTTGAAGTTTTTCATTTAAGGGTTGGTTACTTTTATTTTTTATCTTTGTCTTATTACATTTGTTTTGTTTTAGGTTTTCTGTTCTGTTGGAGTTTTAAGAGGCCTTGGTTGGGGCCATTTAGAAAAGTTAGCAAATAATTCCTTTGCAAATAGTGAATAACAGCAGCTAATTGGTGGGAGGAGCTGAGAAATAGCATTCCTCATTTGGCTTGAATTATTTGGAGGAATCTCTATTAAGCTGGAGTGCTTGTTTGGCTTGCTTGCTGTACTCTGCCCGAATACTGCTGATCTCGGTCTACATTTTATTTTTTTCCCACCCATCCATCCAAATGGTGTTGTAGTCTTAAAATTGGTGGCTTCTGAATTGGCAGCCCCCACTGTAAATATGATTTTGGATTCTCCTCCCAGTCCCATCTCATCATCTCATGATACTGAGTACAGCGAGATCAGTTGGGAAGGCCCACCACCTTAGCTTCTTAACCTTGAATTATCTTCTGTTTCCTCCCTTTCCACTTAACTTAAAAATGCACTTTATTCAGCTGCTTTTACTGTACTTGTGTTTCTTCACACTATTATTTTATATTGCTTTTGCTGCTTGTTCTTAAAGTGTTCACTTGCATGTATTCTGCTGCATTTATTGCTTGTTAGTATCCTGGTTAAATTGTAACTGTTATTATAAACCTCTTAGTTTTAATTTAAGCACTTGGGCTTCAGGTCAGTTATTTTATATTAAGAAGGTTTGTGGTCTACATTCTTGTGGGAGGAGAAGGTAGCATCATCCCTTCTGAGCTGGGAATCGCTGGTGAAGGCTTATTGTGGCTGTTGTTCTAAATGTCATTGTAATGGTTTATGCACTTGGTATCAAGCCAGTTGTTTTACATTAAGAAGATTTGTGGTCTGAACACTTGTGGCAGGAGATGATAGTCTACACCCTTCTAAGCTGCGAATTTCTAGTTGAAAGCTTATTGTGTCTATTATTCTGAACTCTCTTAATTCTGGTTTAAGCACTTGGGCTCCAAACCAGTTATTTTGCATTAAGAAGGTTTGTGATCTAGACTCTTGTGGCAGGAGAGTGTAGCCTACACCCTTCTCAGCTGGGAATTGCTGGTGAAGGCCTATTATTCTAAGTGTCTTTGTTCTGGTTTAAGAACATGGGTTCCAGACCAGTTATTTCACACCAGGAAGGATTGTGGTCTACAATCTTGTGGGAATATTCTATTGAATTACTGCTTTATTTAAACATTTTTGCTGTTGTGACTGTGATTTTCTGCACTTTGAATTTCTAGTACGTCTCATTTTATAGCATAAGCTAGATTCAGGTTTGCTGAATCTAGAATGTTTGGTATCATATGAGACCTAAAACCAGCCATCTTGCATTAAGAAGTCCCCCTGCACCCTTGTGGCAGACATGTGCTGCCAAGGACCCATCTAAGTTGGGTATTGCTGGAATAAGTCTCAGTTTTGGGTTTTATATTTGGTTAATTTAGAGATTACCAACAAGCAATCAATCCCCTGTGTTATCTGAAGCATCCACTGGCTGCTACTGAAAAATAAGTATAATTTTTAATTGATCTGCACTTCTTGCATTGTATTTTACTGTGTGTCGTTATTTTTAAATTGTATTTTACTGTATGTTTGCTGTTTCCTGCAGATTTGCTGGATGCAATCTGTTTTTACAGTTTTTGAGCACTAATCCAGATTTCCTTCACAAAAGAGGGTCCCCTCCTACACCCTAGTGAGAGTAGAGTGTAGCTAAGGACCTGAGTGGTAGTTGTTGGCCAGGGCCCATTGTTGTGTGCTATTATTGGTCAGAGTATTTGAAATCAGTTTAATTTCATTGCTAGTTGTTGCCAGTGTTAGCTCGGGTTTGCATGGTAAGCAGCAACTGCATAACTTTGCATTACCATGCAGCGGAGGATACAACTGGTGGGTATAGATGCAAACTCTTAGATAGATAATTTTCCCTTAGTCAACTACTTGTGCTCCATCAAAGGTTTCTTGCTTTTGTGCTTTACTGCCTGGTTAGACACTCAGCTGAGCCTCTGAGGTTCCTCCAGAAGTCTTGCCTATTAAACCCCCTCACAGTTTAGAACTTTTTCTTGTCCATTAGCCATACCTGGTCCTTCCAGTCCCCTCCCTCTTGCTGAACGCAGTACTTTACCTAGTATTATGAATGGACAATTTCCCACCATTTCTCCAGCTAACCTGAGTGACATGGGCATCCTGAGGCAATGTAGAAATTGCCTCATGTACACTGACAGCCCACTTGTCTTAATTCACACAAATTCAATATTTGAGAGCTTTATCTATATTAAGAATCTAGAATCTAGAGTCTCTCACTCACAAATCAGTATATCAGATACTAAGCAGGTTTTCAGCTCACACACTTCACCTCCTGCTCCATCCATGCGTACAACAACTAAACCTGCATACGCAGAGGTTCTCACTAGAAGCCTACCTAAAGGTCAGAGACCTTCCAAGCATAAACACACTTCACTTAGTACATTCCCAGAAAATCACAGTACACATACAAATGCACACAACAAAGTCTCACAAAACATGCCCCTAAGGCAAAACACAAAATCAAATGTTTTAGTTATAGGTGACTCCATTGTAAGACACACAGTTGTCCCACTCATCAGGTTGGATAAGAAAAAGGTCACGGCCAGCTGTCTGTCAGGTGCCAGGATCTGCCACATCACACATGCACTCAAGTCTCTCAACAACAAGCACTGTTATGACTCTGTCATAGTCCATGTTGATGTGAACAACTTGAGACATACCTCACTGGACTATATGAAGAGGGACATGACTGAGTTCTTTGCTTATGTGTCCCAGGTGGGTATGTCCCTAGCCTTAAGCAGCATTCTACCTTCACATAGGATGATACCTCAATACAGACAAAAAAAGTGACTGACTTCAACAATTGGCCTAGTTTCTGATGTCATTCTAAGAGGATCCAGTACCTCTCAGCCTGGGATGATATGGCTGATAGACCACAATGCTTTGCCAGAGATGGTCTCCAGCTGTCACCTCTAGGCTTTCAGCTACTGGCAAAGGTTCTTGCCTCCCCCATAGTGCCTTTTTTAGGCAATGTCACAAAAACAAATTTCCAGATGTACAAATATCCTCAAAAAACAACCTTAAGATTATGCTGCTAAATGCTAGGAGTCGAAATTGGAAACTGCACTCACTGGAAGCACTCCTCACCTTGGAAGATGCGGACATCTGTGCAGTCACAGAGACCTGGTTCAAGGCCAAAGAGATCACCCTGGCCATACCGGGATAAAATGCCTTCCACACATTTGGACCACAAAATGAACAAGTGCAAACTAAAGAAGGAGGAATATCAATAATCATCAAAGTTAAATACACCTCCAGGCTGGGTAAACAGAATGATTCCCTAGAGTTACTCCATGTGCAAATAATTAGAGGAAAGACCCATCTCCAAGTTATCACCAGCTATAGATCCCCCTCCATGAACCATGATATCCACACTGCCTACTTGGATCTACTTGAGTCACTCAAAATGCATTCAAACACCCTGATTATGAGTGACTTTAACTACCCATCCATAGACTGGGTAAATTATACATGTACAAACACACTCACCCAAAGGTTCTTGGACTTCATTAACTCAAATGTCTTGGAGCGGCTGGAATCCCCACAAGGGGCCCAAACATTCTAGACTTGGCATTCACCAACATAGTAGAATGGTGCACCACCACAAGTGTGCGGCCCTCCCTGGTGAAGTCTGATCATAAATCAGTCTCTTTTAAAGTAATAATAGCATCAGACCCCTCCTTAGGAGAAATTAGGCTAAAAAACATCTCCAATGCCAACTGAAGCCTCTGCAAGAAGGCATTAATAGCTTCAAAGCTTCTGTCCCCACTGACGGCAAGGACACCTATACTGGGATGTACACCAATGCATTATATAAACATCTATACAATTGTATTTACTCAGCTCCTCTGATAGGACCAAAGTAAGAGCCTCAAGGAAAAACAAGCCTGCTTGGTGGATATTCGCCATAATCACGTTATATAATAAGAGGAAGAAATTGCTGTCTAATAGCAAAAATGAACAATCCCAGAGTTGGAAGCACACCACACCAGCTTGAACAAGCAAATAAGACATCATGAAAAGTCCTCTAATGCTAACTAAGAATTTAGATTAGCATCCCTATCTAAGGATAACCATAAGGCATTATTTAGCTGCATCCAAAACCTTAAAGGAAAACCCCAAATTTGCACTGAACATTCAGTGAATTGTGCCAAATATACTGAACCAGTGGAAATAGCCAACCTCCTAGTGGGCAGGTTCAGTGAAAACTTCTCCCTGCTGTCCCCCCACATATACTCCAAAACATTCCTATCACCTATTCTCCACTTAGTGTCTCTAAAGAGCAGGTCTTAACTGCTCTCTCCAAGGCCAAAAACACAGCCTCTGTGGAACCTGATAACATCCCAGGCCGTGTTTTCAATGATTTAAAACAGGAGTTAGTAACACCATTGGGTACTCTTTTCTACCACAGCCTAACCACTGTTTTTGTCCCTAATGAATGGAAAACAGCTACCCTCATCCCCTTGCACAAGGGGGATGCATCCACAGACCCCAGGAACTATAGACCCATTAGCCTAACCAGCCTTATCTGCAAGGCCATAAAGAGAATCACCACAAACCTTATCAACAAGGATATAGGAGACCTTCAAACACTTGACCAGTTTGGTTTTGTTAAAGGAAGATCCTACCTGTTGAAGTGGTGGACTTCTTCGAGACTGTCACCAAGCCCTAGATGAAGGCAAATCTGTGTATACGGCCTACCTAGACTTGGCCAAGGCCTTTGACACAATCTCCCACTCAGGTATCATTGAAAAACTTACCCAGCTGGGGGTCAACCCATACACTTTCAGGTGACTTGCAAACTGGCTCACCAACAAAACACATACAGTCAAAATAGGGGACTCCACCTCCACCAGCAGACCGTTACCAGTGGTGTTCCACAGGGATTGGTGCTGGGGCCCCTGTTGTTTAGAATCTACTTCTCAGAAGTACAGGCAAAAACAAAAGGTCTGTGGTTGACAAAGTTTGCTGATGACTGCAAATTGGGAGCAGTTACTGAGTCCCCAAATCATTCTACAAGAAGGACTTATGCAAACAAATGATTGGTACCAAAGTCATGATCTTAAACTCAATGCAAAATAATGCTTGATTGTCTCTCTTTTTTTTTTTTTTTTTTAATTTCTCCAAATCTTTTTGGGTTTCTAATACCATTACGGGAATGGACCCCATTCCTAAGTCAAAGTATGATTAAAGTTCATGAAATTAGTATTGTTTCAATCTTTGATGTCAGCCAAAAGTGCTCTTCACAGCACCTGCAATGTGCCCAGTAGTGACTCCTTCTGCAATTTGTACAGGTCTACATGTATTGGTAACATATCTAAATACGATTGTAGATTCTTTTTTATAAGACCTGTTGTTTCCACTACTATTGGACCTGTCTGGGTATCTTTCTTCCACATTGCTCTCGTTTCTACCTGCAGATCCTAATATTTTATGACTTTGTGTCTCTGTATGCAAGACACTGTAGTCAATGAGTGTGGCAATTTCAATGATCAATGCTACTTTTGTCTTCTTTTTATGGACCACTATTTCCAGTTTTCTATCATCTATCTTTTGAACTCTTGATAATTGGTGATCCCATGTGTTATAGACTTCATCATTTTCTGTGATGCCTTGTGGCTTGTTTCCAGTGTTTTTCAGCCACTTCGCTACCATAATGTTTGCACAATCCCCAATGCAGCAGTCTTGCCACGTTATTATGGCTTTCAGTATACAGTCTTTCTGCCATTAATATGTCACAATGAGGTGTGCCACTGTTTCCAATTCAGTTTTACAAAACCTACATTTATCTGTTTCTCCCACATGTTCAATGGACTTTGTAAACTAATGTGTAGGTAGCCCACTATCTTTTGCCACCTATATTAACCTTTCATCTCTTGGTTTAAATTCGCCTCTCCTTAACCATTCATGCATTCATTTCTGATCAACATGAGGTTCTTCCAGAAGTTTTCTATACTTGCAACTATATTTATGCATTTTCCACATTTCTTGCCTTCTTATTTGACTTGTCTAAACATAGGCTAAACTCTTGGCTAGGCTTATAAGGGCCTCAGGGCCAATAGCCTAGTAACTTCCTATGATCCTATGATCTGGTCCTTCACCTTATATTATTTTATTTATTATTATTTTTTGGCACATTCAGTTGCTGCCTGATTTTTATTTACTTCTGGTTTGATTTTCATTCCTGCTTGATGCCCATATGCTTCCTTCTGCTAGATTAAGCAGAAAAGTAATCTTAGATTTATTCTCCTCATGTTTCAAAACTTTCACTATGTTTGGGTCTTGTGAGATCAGCAGATATGTGTGCAGTCCCACGATTGCAGATCTATACATGTAATCAATTTCAAGGAGGCCTATCCCTCCTTCAAAATGGGGAATATATAATCTTGGTATGCACTGATTTTTATAAATCATTTGGTGAGCATGAAGCGTCCTTCTTGTTTTCCTGTCTAATTTATCCAATATGTTTTGAGGCCAGTCAATCACTTCAAAACTGTAAATAGGACAGGAAGAGCAAATTGGTTTATAGCTTGGATTTTATTTCTAGATGTCAGAGCTGTTTTCTGTATTAATTTTAGCCTTCTAAAGTATTCCTTACTAAGTTTTATTTGCATTTTTTCATGTTTTATTGTTGATCCTTCATCAATTCCCAAATATTTATACACTCTCTCTTGCTCGAGTTCTTTTATGTCACATTCTTGTCCCAAACTGATCTTTTCTTGGTGCTGCAGTTTTCCTGCTTTACAGGTTGCTTTTGTAAATTTATCAAGACCAAATGACATTCTTACACCATCTGAAAAAGTTTTGACAACTTGCAGTTGTTCTTTCAGTTCCTCATCTGAGGAGCTATACAGTTTTAAATCATCAACAAAGAGAAGATGAGAAGTCTTTATACTTTGTTGTTTTCTAGGAGCCAAGTTATAGCCATTGCCTAAGCTGTTAAGTAGACAGCTTAATGGGTTAAGGGCAAAGCAGAATAGCAGTGGTGACAGAGAGTCACCCTGGAATATCCCCCTTTAAATTTTTATCCCTGAGATAATAATTTGTCATTTATCTTGGCTTAATTGTAAAGTGGTCTGCCACTGTTTCATGATCACTGTAGTGTAGTTGATCAGTGTAAGGTGTATCTTACACATTTTTAAGCATTCTTTTATTCATGACTTTGGGATAGAATCAAATGCGTTTTTGTAGTCAATCCATGCCATACTTAGAGTCTTCCCCTTTTTACAGTTCTCCACTATGACTTTATTTAACAAGTGATCCTTTGTTCCATGTGACTTTCTTTTATTGCCCTTTTCTTCTATTGCTATAAGTGAATTTTCTTCTAAATGACTATAAAGTCTGTCGGCATTGTCCTCTTTGGCTAAGGCAATGTCCCTGCAGATTACCATATTAATAACAACACCCTAAGCTCTAAATCAGTGATGAGAGATTTGGGCACACAGGTTGACAGCAACCTTACTTTTGATCACCATATCGCCACAGTGGTAAGGAAAGCCTTCTATGTTGCTCAACAAATAAGCAAGGGCATATCTTCCAGAACAAAAATGGTTATAACCCCCATATACTCTTCCCTCATCAGGCCAATAATAGAGTACAGTACTCCCTTTGGCAGGTACCTACACAGACATCTGCAGCAACTGGAGAGACCTAAAAGGTTCCTCACAAAGAAAATTCAGGGTCTTCAGCACATGTGTTAGGTGGGCAGACTGAAGTCACTGTCACTATACTCTGTGTCATATAGACTACTCAATGGCGATCTGCACCTTGCATACAGAGCAACCTCTGATCCTGCCTTAATGGAAATGCTGCACATTCATAAGTGAAATGGTACATGATTCACTCACTCTAGGGACCTTAACCTAGCAAATGACATCAACAGGACTTGCTGGAGAGGCAGATATGTCTCCCAGAGGTTGCCTCTCCTCTGGAATAAATTTCCAGTACAGGATAAACAGAGACCCTCGTTAACCCTTTCTAAGCATAACTTGAATGATTGGATGGAAACTGCAAATTCACCCTAGAGGTTTCACCTGTTTTTCTATTGGATAGGCACAGTCGGTGCTGATTTAAATCTGCTTATAATATAAACCACATCTCTAGATGCTTAGGATTCTTAACGGAGCAAGGGATGAACTTGGCTAGGCTTGTAAGGGCCCTAGGGCCATTAGCCTAGTAACCCCGAGACTTGCAGAAACTGCTTCTTTTTATAATCACACTTTACTGTTGCAACGTTATATGCTACGTATAAATTCCTGATATGTCTAATGCTCTTTGAAGTATCCTATATAATATATTAACTTTCTTTTTTCTCTCTTTGGTTGTTGCATAACCTGCACACTTTATAATCATAATTTACATAATCATGTAATTGTGTTTACTTATGTACATTGTCATGTGGAGCTTTACTCCCCGGACCTCTGATGAAAAGGGGCTATTGTGCTCAGTTGGACTATCCCGGTCAACAAATGTAAAATAAAATAAATATCTCTCACTACATTAAAAGACCAGTATTATAGACTTTGTAGGAAATCTTATCCTGTTCCATTTCTCTTTTGTTAATGTTTATTTGAATATAAATGCCTTTAGTTAGTTATTAATTGATTGCCCAAATGTCTGACGGAGTAGCTGCTTGATTGTGATGTAGTCTGAGTTACTTTATGTCTTGAAATCAGCTGCAAACTGCAGAAAACATACCTGTTCACTACAAGGTCTTTAGTCCTTCTATTGCATCATCAAAACACAGGACTACATAAGTCAGAATCAGAAAGAGTGTGGCAGCTACTCAGCATACAGGAAATAAATGCAAGTACTAGTTTATTAAACTTAATGAATATAGTTCCAGTGAAGAAACTGAAACAAATGCATAACTGAGAATCAAAATGCTTACTTCACATGAAAAGAGCATAATTATTGAAAAAGAAATAGAAAACAAAATACATTTGCACGTCATCTTTAATGTTCTCAGAATAAATATTATTTATCATATTTACTATTTTATTTCAGTGTTATTTAATGTTGCAGTATGGTATAAGATTCTTCACTCAGCATTCACAGTTCTGAAAGGATTAATTTAATTGACAAGTGGGTACTATGCAGTGTCAATATGCCCAAATAAAGGGAATGGGTTTCATGCTATATACCTTTTAGTGCTACTAACTTATAATATGCCTCATGTACTGGACTGGGAATCTGACAGACTTTCATTGGGATATGCCTGGTCCACCTAAGGTGGATGAAGATCTTTTAAAGAAAACATAATCTGGCACATTAAATGCACCCTTTCTTGATCTCTAAACGTTTACCTATCTGCATCAGATGTGCCACTGAAGGTTTTATGTAGAGAATTCCCTACTCCAGGGTGTAAGCCAGTGATGTGATTAGACAATGAGTGCAGCAGTCAGCTCTTTTTGTGTAGCTTCAGAGTCCAGAAAAGTAGCAACATATCTCATGCCGTGGATATGTCTGATATAATGATTAGAGGCGTAGGAGACTAGTTTATTGACAGTGTTATTTTCTCCTGTAGTGAATCTTTGAGGAGGTTTCTTCTTGCAGCATTTATGTCTTGCAGTTTTTCAGCTCTCGTTCTCCAAAGAATCACCCATGCTGTCTTCCTTGTGGATTATTAGTCATCAGATGCATTGTAAAAACATAATAATCTGGCAAGGAATAAGAACACTTTAGTAGCATATTTAATTGGTTTATTATGTTCTTCTTTTGTTTTGTTGACTCTGGTTCAAAAGCAATGGCTGGAAATTTTTAATGTTTAAAATTTGTGTAGCCGTTGAATTTATCTGATCATAATAATGGATAATATTATTAATTTGCTTCCAAAAAGGTCTCCAGACCCTGCAGTCATAAACCATATGCTGTGAATCAACTTTCAGTAAATATTTACATATCCAGCGGCCAACATCCCCTTTTTCGTACATCATTTCTAGTTTGTATTATATTAATAGCATCAGAAATTAAGTTACATATGTCTTTTCTGAGAATTCTATGAATGACTGTCAGTTTGACACTCACTCTGGAGCTGTGACCATCGCACAGTTGCACTGTGATGTGACTGTGGACTCAGAGAACTGAGATTAAAGGGAAAGGGTGATCGGATACTCATTATCTACTGACTGCAAAGCAAGCAGTCTGCCACTCCGCAGACAGACAGATTCTGTCCAGCGGCAGGATGAGGAAATTATTTAGTTCCGCATCAACCAAGTCCCTAAGGTAAATTAAATTTGATTGAAGTAGCAAAATAAACTGAACACAAAAATATGTCAGACATTGTGCTCACTGACAGTGGCACGACCCATTCTCTCTGCTTACATTAGTGTTTACAAAAAATTTAAGCAAATAATGCCATTACTACAATATGGTACATCTAAAGTAAAAACAGCAAATTTATAGCCAGTGTTGAATGAAGGTAAATCAGGGGATATTCATGTATGACTGTAGAGATTTCAGTGTATATCAGATCAGGCAGCCAGTGTTACAGACTAGATGCATTCTGTGTCAATCAAGATAAAAAGAACAGAAATTAGTTTGGCATGGGGGGATAGCTGACCAATGACATAGCTCTATATCTACATATGAGTAAAAAGGAAATCACATTCCTTACCTGGCTTTAATATACCTACATATGAGCAAGAGAAATCACATTTCTTACATTTAATCTACCATTGTCTTCCAATGTAACAGAAGTTTTTTTGGACTTATTGTTTTTTGGACTTTTTTTGGGCCTGCTCTTTAGCAACAAATAGTGGACCACAGCACATGCTTTGGGATCTTGTTAAGTGTTACCAGTGTGTTATCCTGGAGATGGAAGAGAATAACAAAAACCACCTACATGTCTTAAGTGCAGATGCTCCTAGTTATGGTTACAAAGTATGGTCTGAATGCAGACAGAGATAACTATGAATTTGTTAAAGTTGAAACTTCATATTAGTGTATGTAAGTGACACACTACGGTCTGTGAAATGTGCAATTGAAGACAAAGGCTATGTTATTGGCATTCAAACCTCAGAATCTACCATAGATGAGGTCATATAAACTACAGTCATAATATTAAGACTACTTCAGGTATTCTGTTTTATGTCTTGTGTTTAAATGCTTCTGTATTTCTTAGCTTGTTTTCATTTGAATATGTTTGTTGCACATAGTTAGCACTATTATCAGTTAGTTGCTTCTAGCTCTATCAAAAATTGGATTACTGCTTTCTTTTCTTTGTTCTGCTTTTATTTTGCATTATTTTGTCTGTTTTTCAATTCACTTTTGAATGTTGGTATCCATCAATTCCCCAAAACGATAGTGCCCAAAAGACCAAGTAGTTGCTGTAGATATCTCCACAAAAGATTTATTGAAAATTCCACAAACGTTAAAAATAAATATTAACGCTCTTATAACTTCAGTACATAAAACGCGTTTTCGTCCTCACACTCAGGACTTCATCAGATAAATGCCATTACATCACATATGCATTTATATGCATTTATATGGTTTAGTTAAGTAAACAATCATTTAATCCATCAATTCCACCAGAGTGGGAGAGATTGCATTATTATAATTTTATGTTAATAAGCATCCAGATTTTTGGTCAGTTGTATCTACTTTTCATGGCCCTTTGTCTTTGTGTAGATTTGTGATGTTTCCAAGTTGAGGAAATATGTGCAAAACACACTCCACATTTTACACCTTAGGTCACACCATATACTTAAAACCCAGTTCTTTGGAAATGCTGACAATCATAAGTTGCTTACAAAACCACTACACCGACACTTCTTCAGGAACAATTGTGAGTTATTCATAGCTAAAGTCATATGCAGAGCCAACTACCCCTACCATGTTATCTGCAAATAGTGAGACTATGGAACAGATGCCAATGCAGTAATTCACAAAAAGCTGCACAATTATGTCATGTATCAAAATGTGAATAACATTTGTAGCAAGATGTATCAAAAAGCACATCAGAACATTAAAAACATATGAACATCGGCAAGTTAGCTGTGATGTCTTTATGAAAACACAGAAAGAAAGTAATAGAATTAACCATTATGATATACTGCCAATCACACTGAATGGCATGTAAGCTTACAATGTTAGATTCAGCATCATTAGATATCCCCAAAGCATACTTAGTAAGACTAATTTGCAGAATGTCTTGCAGACCATTGTCATCTACAAGCACTACTAAGGAGTAACTGGTTGAAATGCATTACCAGCAGATTCTACAAGCACTAATAAGGAATAACTGGTTTAAATGCATTACCAGCAGATGCGGTCAGAATCCATCTTTATCCTCAGTTCACTGGGGCTGTTTTGAATGTATTCATACACCTGCATATATGAGATACAGCTCACTGGAAATGATGGGCAGTTATCTATAAGCATGCATATGGGAAAAGAGCATCTGTACCCTTTATAGGTTCATAGGTTCATAGGTAGGTACTAATCTATCTGCCTGAAGGCATTTATAAGCCTAGCCAGAATGTGTTGGCTTTTGCCGCCCCCTTAGATTAGTTCCCTGTACCTCTGTCCAGCAGATCCACTGAAGTGATCCCCAGGGTAAACTTTCTGTTTCCCATCCACTCGTCAAGGTTTCTCTTGAAGAGGGTTAGCGAGGAGCTCTGCCTAATGTAGATTGGAATCTTGTTCCAGAGCATGGGAAGTCTCTGGGACAGGAATCTATCCCTCCAGCACTTCCTATTTATTGTTGTGGTGAGGTTTAGATCCCTAGAGCATTTGGATTGAGGGGATAAGGTTTTCTTTAGGTGGAGCATGTCCATCAATTCTGGGTTGGACATTGCCTTGTATGTCAAGCAAAGATCACCTCTGAGTAGGCGGTATGCAACCGAGTATAGCTGGAGTTTCTTCAGTTGAGCTGCATAGGGCATCTGTTTGAGGCCAGTGATCCTCTTGGTGAGGTACTTCTGTGGTCTTTCAAGCTGTTGCAGGTGTCTTGCAAGGTACTTCCCAAATGGGGCGTTGTACTCTATGATGGGTCTGATGAGTGATGAGTAGAGGGGCACAATGACCTCTTTTGATCTGGATGCGAACCCTTTTGTGATTAAGTGGGCCACATAGAGGGATTTTCTAACCACTTTGGCAATGTGATTATCAAAGATGAGATTACTATCTACTTGGGTCCCCAGATCCCTTATTACATCTTCTGTATTTAGGGGACTACCACCTATGTGGTAGTTTGTGGGTACTTTGTTTTTTTCCAAAGGGGATAACTATGCACTTTTTGGCATTTAGCTTGAGACCATGATTTTGACACCAGGTATCCGTCTCAGTGAGACCTTTTTGGAGGATGTCTGTGTCAGCCAAAGAGTCAATTATAGCCCCTAGTTTGCAGTCGTCTGTGAACTTGGTCAGCCATAGTCCTCCTGTGCTTGCCTGTACCTCTGAGAAGTATATGCCGAACAGCAGGGGTCCTAGGACTGAGCTCTGGAGAATGCCACTTGTAACTAGTTTAGAGTCGGACCTAGCTCCCTTAACTCTCACCATGTGGGTTCTGTCCATGAGCCAGTTGGCAACCCATCTTGTAACGTAGGGGTTTATGTTCAGGCTGGTGAGCTTGTCTATAACACCAGAATGGGGAATGGTGTTGAAGGCCTTTGCTAGGCCTAGGTAGGCTGTGTGTACCACCTTTCCCTCGTCTATAGCCTTGGTAACTGTCTCAAAGAAGTCCACCAGGTTTAGGAGGCATGATCTGCCCTTAACAAAACTGAGCCGGGTATGGTCCAGTGTTTGGAGGTTCCCAATGTCTCTGTTAATGAGTTCCATGATGATGCACTCCATAGCCTTGCAGACCAAGCTAGTCAGACTTATAGGGCGATAGTTCCTGGGATCTTTTGTGGCTCCACCTTTGTGGAGCGGAATAACTGTCACTGTGTGCTACTCTATGGGTGTATAGCCTGTGAAGAGGCTGAGTTTGAACAGTGTGTTTAGGTGACGGGTTAGTTTGTCTTTGAGCTCGTGTAGGATGCAGCCTGGGACACCGTCCGGTCCTATTGATGCTGTGTTTTTGGCTTTGGAGAGGGCTGTTTTAACCTGAGTGTCTGTGATTTCAGGGACTCTACATTCTTCTGGTATGGTTATGGGCCATTTGACATCTTCATGTTTAGACAGTTTACAGTGTAAAGCTCTTGCAATGTGACTTACATGGTAAACACAAGACAGTTGTGTGACCATTACAGAACATTTTTAAACACAGGAGTTCACATGGACAACGTAAGCAGCTGATACCTTATGGGTAACAGAGCCAGGTCATGGCCAAATGGGGCCCTAGACAGGGTAATGGATCAGCCCCCCCAGCACCCCTCCATTAATCCATTCCAGTATTCTATTACTTAACTATTTCCTCCAGTTACCATAAACACTGTTCAAACCTGTCAGTGTCCATATTTTTTTTTACTTCTACAATAATTATAGATATTTGGAGTTGGTTTAAAACTTTTATTTCCAATTTTATAGCACAATCACTGATAGCCATTTGCTAAACAAAGCAATACAGTCTCACAATGAAAACAGCCTTAGCTTGAACAGGAAACGTCTCTGTCCTTGAAACTCACATTAATTGAAACTGCATTGAAATCTACATTCAAAGAAAATGCATCTGAACAGTGGCAGATTAAGTCTACCTTTGGGCTGTTTTCAACTCATAGGCCCATTGCACACGTTTTGGGACCATGCATACATGTATACATGCATGTAAACTATATTCCTTGAATAATATAGCACCACTTGTTAGAGTATGTTTTAAAACTGTAGTTTTGAACATTTTCCCAGTCAACAATGAAACAAAACTCATGAACCAATAATGACAAAACGTTCCATTTCAGAACATTTCAACCATAAAAGGCCACTCAAATTTTTGTCATTACAACCCAACAATATCAGTCAATATGCACAATCTCTACAAAAGTAAAATGGTGATATCTTAGTTTAGACCACGCTGTCTTGTAGGGCAGATATTGATATGTCATCACACCCCTTCTGTAAGAAACTGTGAAATGATGTTTATGCCGACTTAAAGAAACACTCCAGTATTTGTATGCCAATGCACAAAAGCAAAGCATGTATTTAATGGACATACTCAAAAAATAGGGACACATTGTAAATATTGCTATTATAAATTCAGAATGTTCCCAGACTATTTGCCTAATATTTTTGGTCCCACTTAAAGAAGCAATCTGGTGTTTGAAGGCTAATGCAGAAAACAAAACATTTATGTGATGTACATATTAAAAAAAGTAGGGGCAGTGTATGACTTTTGCTGTTATAAATTAAGAATGTTGCTAGACTTTTGCCATGTATATTTTTGGTCTGTTGCTCAAATCACTGATGACTGAAACCACTAAATAATGGCATACGTTTGAATTTCATGCTTCATTTTCACGTCTGTGTTGACAGTACTTTACAGGGTTAACAGCATATATTGCTGTTAATTAAAACTCATATATTGCTGTTAATTAAAACTCCAGTGAATTCATTCAGCCTGCCAATCAATTGACCACACTCACTACTGTAGTGGCCAGGAATTGGTGCAGTCTAAAATGAAATATCACCATCATCAGAATAATTCCACATTAAAGAGATCTGTAACTAATGAAGAAGTTGCTGCTGTCAAACCACTTTACATTTCAGTGTTATATCTACAAATTCAGTGCCTGTTGCCCTTGAAAATAATTTGCCTAGGTTACATTAAACTGGTTGTATCACAATAGGAAATGGCTGGAAAACCAGCAGCAGGTTCATAGATACTGAGCATCTCTTCCAAAGAAGTGCACACTCAGGAGTGCAATGCACCTTCATCCCCAATTAAAGTGCACAACAGTATCAGCAATCCAGCTACATGGTGTGGGATTAGGACCCACATCCTTCTGTCCCAAAGGCAAGTATGTGACTGTTGTGCGACTAGCACTGCTTTCAAATCCTCTAGCACAAACACTGACAACCATTTGCTAAACACAACAGTTCCACATTGAAAGCAGACTTGGTATGATCAAAAGTAAACTTCTCTTCCCTTGAAACTAACAACTCCTTGAAATGCACTGAAACTTTAATTCCTTGAAAATGTACTGAAACTCTCATTGCTTGAAAATGCAATGAAACTCCATTCCTTGAAAATGCCCCCAGTGAAGGTATTTGGTGTAGAGAATTAAGGCTCCTGCCTTCTGTAAGCAATCAACCTGACATCCATCCATTTCACACACACACACACACACACACACACACACACACACACACACACGCACACACGCACGCACGCACGCACGCACACACACACACACACACACACACACACACACACACACACACACACACACACACACACACACACACACACACACACACACACACACATGCACGCACCTCTTGTGCTCTGTGTACCATTAGGAAGAATGTCTCATACCTGTTGCGCCATCCCAGAAACAATTCCAAGTTCTTCAGAAGCAAGTTCTCTATTAGTAACAAGAAAACAACAACAGCAAGTTCTATTGTGCATGTGTCATACTAAAAATGCATGCAGAGTGTGTCCTTAAAGTAGAAATGTCATTTTTTAATTGTTTAATTAAAAATGAAATATTGTGGCAGGTCTTCAGCCAATGGGCCCTGGGCAATTGACTTGATTGCCTAGTGCAGAATCCGGCTCTGACAGATAGTGTATGTCGGGAAGGAATAAACAGTGAGGGTATGACAGCACCAACAGCAATTAAATATTATTTGTACCATACATAATTAATGAGATTATTTAGTATATAATGTTTTGGAATCCCATTCAAAATGTCCACATACGTTATTAAATCTTGGTGCATTAAAGAATAGCTTGATGTAAGTGTAGATTGCTCAGCTCAAATGCCCAATAGTTGTCACTGAATGTGTACATATAGAACATATGTCTGATGCCCACCAAAGGATTGTTATTACCCCTATGTGTACCACTTTTAAAATGTGATACTATCACATTTTCAGATAATTCCCTTGTTACCTGGGAACTGAGTGGCACCTCAGTAAGCAATCTGTACAAGGCATTTTTCCAAATGCTTTTTCATCCATTCCAAATAGATGTCAACTGTGAGGAAGCTGCAGTGTGTATGAACATTCACTTGGACAGATTTGGAGATTCTGCAGATGCTGGAAGTCTACATGGGACATGAGCAGAAGTTACAGAGAAGACAAAGGAACATTGCCAGATAGATGTATTGATCTGGATTGCTAGGGAGCTTCAAAGATGCACCAGTATCTTCAGCACTGGCATGCAGATTCACCACTGCTATGATGACCTCATCATAGGGACCAGGAGCAACTAGTAGAAAGGATTGCCAAAGTCCAGCGACAGCCCCCGGATACTTACAGCAAGTGCTTTATTCCACACCTTAACACCTGTTACATATTGTTATCATCTACAAAGCAAATATTTCATACACTGATTTGATATTCCTAAATCTTTATACTATATATGTATTACTATCAGTATGCTAGTTGTAATGAAAAATACGATAGAGTAGTAAATCAGTAATGGCCGTATGATTATGCATTCCAAAGTTATCTGCATATATAGATATATATATATATATATATATATATATATATATATATATATATATATATACCCAGAAATACAGGTGTGCATGAAAGTATATTAACGGCACTTCTCATTCCTGACTGTATGTGTTTGAGACACCTAAATAACAGAAGTATTTATTAGGAGTCCCTATCACACCCTGGAAACACCTGTGTTATCCATTAGCTTAACTGGTTAAGTGATATAGCAATTTATAATGAAGTTGAGTTCAAAACCCACCAAATCATTGTTAATCACATTGATTATGCATTAACTTATTTTTTATTCATTTCACATAACTTGGTTATGCTGCATAATTGGGTGCTGCTGTGTGAAAGTGAGTCCATTTGTTTTACTTTATTTGTGTTCCAGGGTTGAGCAGTGATCTCCATAGACCTTTTCAAGCTCAGCTCGGAAGCAGTGTCTGGTTAAGTGACTTGCTCAGAGTTGCACAGTTAAGCAATAGAGGCTGATAGAATCAAATCTTCCTCCTCTGGACCACAGGAAAAAAGACAACTGCTAGATATTAATACATAGGGTTAGGGTGACTTTGTTTTTCTTCATTACCCACAAGAGATTGTTCTGTCTAATTATTTATTTATTTATTATTTATTTATTTACATTTGTTTACTGGGAAAGTCCGACTGGGCCAGGAGCCCATTTTCTGTGGAGCCCTGGGGAGAAAAGCTCCACAGAAATACAAGCAATATACAATGATTACATAGTACAATAGTATACATACAATAAGATGCAGAATACATATCTTCTAGTTAGTCTATACAAAGTAGTATTCAATACAGTTTTTTAGTAGATATAGGTTCAAAAAGAAAAACACAAGCATTTCAGCGAAGATCACTGTGAAAAAAAGATAAAGTTAGTTGTGTGTACTTATTAAATAATAGTTATGACCAAATGTGATTTCCTTTATATATATTTATTTTTGAGTAGTAACAAACACCGAGGAGAGGGAGAAAATGACATAAGGAGAGGACAGTGTTTTGAGAGAGTTATAGATATCTGGTCAGTCAGGTTTGGCACAGGAGCAATGTCAGTTCTTGGATAGATGTTCAAATAGTAGTTGTTTGAAATTGGTAGATTCAGGTGTGTTTTGGAGGGTGTGGGGTAGAGAGTTCCATAATTTGGCTATATGATTTGAAAATAGGGCTTCGCCATGAGTGTTGTTAGCTTTGTTTACTGTGAGAAAGTTTCTGTCTGCAGATCTTAGACTTTGTAGGCATGAGTAAAGAACAACAAGTTCCTTGAGGGATGGGCAACTGTCAGGATGGAAGGTGATATTGTGTGTGAATTTAAGTTGATAGAGATAAGGAAGGTTAGGTAGCTCAGAGCCAATTTAATTTTTGTAGAGCAATACAGTGGTGGGTTTGGTGGGGAAGGTGGGCTGCGAAATGGGCTATTTTGTTGTAGCAAGTTTCCAATTTGGTTAAGTCTGATTTTTTTTTAAGTTGGTAAAGAGGGGGAAAGCATACAGGAGCGTAGAGAGGAGGAAGAGTCTGGATATGGCTAG
The DNA here is from genome assembly GCF_019279795.1 of Protopterus annectens. NCBI lineage: Eukaryota > Metazoa > Chordata > Ceratodontiformes > Protopteridae > Protopterus > Protopterus annectens. The sequence continues at coordinate 908,090,050 of NC_056729.1, forward strand.
TCTGGTATTGTCAGTGAGGAATGGCTTGCTTCTCTACAATGAGCCAAGTTTGATGTGAACTTTCAAATCTTAGTTTGTTGTCAATTGTCACTCCAAGGAGTTTTGTGTGCTCTACTGGTTGGACGACTTTAGTGAAAGAAGGGGTGGTCAGTGATTGTTTGCTACTAGTAAATAGCATTAACTGTGCCTTTTTGGGGTTGAGGATTAGTTGTGATTTACTTAGATATGTTTCTATATTATTAAAAGCTTGTTGGGCTACTATTTGGAGGTCTGGTAAGGTATTTGCTGAGCAGATTAAAGTTGAATCATCTGCATACTGAACTACTTTTGCGTGTGTTGTGGATGAGGCCACATCATTAGAGAAGATGGTGAAAATAAGGGGTCCTAATATGTACCCTTGGGGGACTCCAACTGAGACAGGCAGAAGTGGTAAGAGTTCAGATTTCCATCACATTGCTTGTTGTCTGTCAGAAAGATAGCTTAGGGACCAGGACAGGGAAGTCTTTGATAGGTTTAGTGAGGCAAGAGTACTAAGGAGTTTCTGATGGGAGACTGTGTCAAATGCTTTTGACATGTCTAAGAAGATTGATGCTACTTGCTGGTTTGAATTTCTCAGTTGGTTGATGGTGTTAGAGAAATTAATTAATTGCTGTGGTGGTGGTGCTATGTTTTGGTCTAAAACCATGTTGGGAGGGAGAGATAAGGTTGTGAGATAACCGGTATTGTAGTAATTGCGTATGGATACATTTTTCCAGAATTTTGACACAGAGGGAAAGGATGGCTAGGAGTCTGTAATGGTTTAATTCTGTTGATGTTCCTCCTATATGCAGAGGGGTGATATAGGACATTTTCCATAATTTTGGGACTTATTGTTCTGCTATAGACCTATTTACCAGAATGGAGATAGGCAGAGCTATGGCATCAGCTGACAGTTTGAGGTACTCATTGGGGAGTTGGTCAGCTGCTAAGAAAGAAGGTTTCAGTTTTTTCAGCATCGTTCTTATGGTGTTAGTTGGAACAAGTTTGAGGTCAATAAAATTGTTGTTAGTTTCCACATTAGGTGGAAGAGACAGAGGGGTGGAACTGCTCCCTGTATCTAAGGAGAGGATGGTGTTTATAAAGTAGGTGTTGATTTGTGAGGCAATGGTCACGCTTTGGTTATTGGTGTTGGTTCTGGAGTTGTAGCTTTACCTGGGTGGAGAAGAGAGTTAATTGTTTGCCAGAACATTTTGAGATTGTTTTTATATTTGTTTTGCATAGTTGTATAATATGTTGCAAGGAAGAGTGGGCAAATATTGTCAAATCAAGATGTGCCATGCTGATAGACTCCTACCTAAGAAGACTGAATGTTGTAATTAAATCAAAAGGTCCTTCAACAAAGTATTAGTTTAAGGGTGTACAAACTTATACAACTAGCTTGTTGTACGTTTTTTATTTTTTATATTTATCCCCCTAACAGATTTGTTTATATTTCAATTGAATTGTACAGGTCGTAGGTCACATTAAAGGTGGGAAAAGTTTTGAAATGATTTATTGTGGTCTCATTTCTTTATATCACAGAAACCTGGCATTTTAACAGGGTCTATCTATATATATATATATATATATATATATATATATATATATCTATATATACACACACACATATATGGTTCCCCTTCACAAGATCGAATTCCTATAAACTCGAAATTCAAAACCCCAAAGCCAGAATCTCGAGTTTACAGAAACTCGAAAATGTGAAGGGGAAATGTTTTGCAGGGGGCTTCACCCCCCCTGTACACCCCACCCCCCTACTTAAATATTCCTACTCCGAGATCACACTACAGTGAAGGAAAGGGAAATCTCCCGTTCTGCGATATATGCATAAGCATAAAACAGAAAATGTCCCTGTCCTCCGCTATAGTGTCGTCACGCAGCTCTTAGATGACAGCTGCAATGGTGCAGGGGGACCTAGTCCCCTGCAAAAAGGTAACTGAACTCTTTTTTTTCTAACCCTAAATTTCCCATTCACAATTTCGAGTGAATGGAAGTTCGATATTCTGGTCTCGAGCTTATGCATTTCGAGCTTCCATTCATTCAATCTTGTGAAGGGGAACCACATATATACATATGTAAAGAGAGAGTGCAATCACTCCACACGTGTACGGGTTCCTATCAAATAGTCGAACCTCTGCAAGTTCAAACCTCATATGGTCGAGACTATAAGTTTGAATTTGCAGAAGTTCGAGCATTTCAATGGAAATCTCCGTAAGGGGAGGTTTCCATTTTGTTCAATGTGGTGTGATCTTAGAGTTGGTATATTTAAGTAGCGGGTGGTGTGCAAGGTGCAGGGGGGCTTGCCCCCATCTTACAACAGTTTATTTTGTTTTCTTTTCTTTTTTTTCTTTTTTTTTATCCATAGTCAAAGTTTTTTAACTTCGAACAGGATGGTTCGAACATCCCGTGTTCAAAGTTATTAAACTTTGACTATATGATATAGACCCACGTGTACATATATATGTAATCACACACTCACACAAACATACACACACACACACACACACACACACACACACACATACACACACACACACATACACACTGATATATATATATATATATATATATATATATATATATATATATATATATATATATATATATATATATATATATATATATATATATATATATGAATATGATCATATATGTTTAGATTTGGAAGTATATATATATATATATATATATATATATATATATATATATGTATATATATATATATATATATATATATATATATATATATATATATATATATGTATATATATATATAGGTTCATAGGTTCATAGGTAGATACTAGGCTATCTGCCCTAGGGCATTTATAAGCCTAGCCAGAGTGTATTTGGCTTCCGCCTCCCTATTAGATTAGCTTACTGTGCCTCTGTAAAGTAGGTCACAGAAGGTACCCTTTTAAGATTAGTTTACTGTGCCTCTGTCTAGCAGGGACACAGAAGAGATCCCAGGGGTGAATTTGCGATTTCCCATCCACACGTCCAGATTTCGCTTGAAGAGAGTCAGCGAGGGGCTATGTCTAACATGAACTGGGATTCTATTCCAGAGTGAGGGGAGCCTCTGGGAAATGAATCTGTCCCTCCAGCATGTCCTATTTATTTTTGTGCTGAGGTTTAGGTCCCTGGAGCATGTAGCTCTAAGGGACTTGGATTTTTTGAGGTGGAGCATGTCCATTAATTCTGGGTTTGACATGGCTTTGTACGTCAGGCATAGATCACCTCTGAGTAGGCGGTAAGCAACTGAGTAGAGCTGGAGTTTCTTTAGTCGAGCTGCATAGGACATCTGTTTGTAGCCCATGATCCTCTTGGTGAGGTACTTTTGGGGTCTCTCCAGTTGCTGCAGGTGTCAGATAAGGTACATCCCAAAAGGGGCATTGTATTCAATTATGGGCCTGAAGAGTGACGAGTAGAGGGGCACAATGACCTCTCTTGATCTAGATGCAAACCCTTTCATGATAAGGTGGGCTATATAGAAGGTCTTTCTAACCACTTTGGCAACGTGATTATCAAAGGAGAGATTACTATCTACGTTGGTCCCCAAATCTCTAATTACTTCTTCTGTACTTAATGGATTACCACCTATGTGGTAATTTGTGGGCACCTTGTTTTTCCCAAAGGGGATGACTATGCACTTTTTAGCATTTAGCTTGAGGCCGTGGCTCTGGCACCAAGCATCCATCTCTGTGAGACCCTTTTGGAGGATGCTTGTGTCAGCTGGATATTCGATTATGGCCCCCAATTTGCAGTCATCTGCGAACTTTGTCAGCCATAATCCCCCCCGTGTTAGCCTGATTCTCAGAGAAGTATATACCAAACAAGAGAGGTCCCAGAACTGAGCCCTGTGGGACGCCACTTGTAACTGGTTTGGATTCAGACATGGCACCTGCGATTCTGACCATGTGGGTTCTATCTCTGAGCCAGTTTGCAACCCATCTTGTGATATAGGGATTGATATTTAAGCTGGTAAGCTTATTTATGATGCCTGAGTGGGGTATTGTGTCAAAGGCTTTTGCGAGGTCCAGGTAGGCTGTGTGGACTACCTTACCCTCATCTATGGCTTTGGTAACTGTTTCAAAGACATCAACTAGGTTTAAGAGGCAAGATCTGCCCTTAACAAAGCCGAATTGGGTAGGGTCCAGTGTCTGGAGACTCCCAATGTCTTTGTTTATGAATTCCATGATAATACGCTCCATAGCTTTACAGACCAAACTTATGGGGCGATAGTTTCTGGGGTCCGTTGTGGCACCACCTTTGTGGAGTGGGACCACTGTAGCTGTACACCATTCTTTGGGTACATATCCTGTAGTAAGGCTAAGTTTGAACAGTGACTTAATGTGAGGGTTCAGTTCTTCTTGGAGCTCTTGTAAGACTCAGCCTGGGACACCTTCCGGTCCCATAGATGTTGTGTTTTTTGCTTTGGAGAGGGCAGCTTTCACCTGTGCATCTGTGATGTCAGGGAGGTTATATTCAGTTGGGATAGGCGTTTGCTCCTTTGGGGGGAAAGGGGGGAGAAGTTTGCGCTGAATCTGTCTGCCAGGATGTTGGCTATGTCTGTAGGTTTGGTATATTTTGTACCATTATGCAACAATTCAGAGCATATCTGGGAGTTTCCGCCCATGTTCCTGACATAACTAAAGAAGGCCTTGTGATTATCTTTAGTGTCTAGGGCAATTTTTCTTTCGAAGCTGGCCTTTGATGATTTTATGAGGGATCGAAGTTTCTTGCTAATACTGATCAGAGATGCCTTCCCTTTTTGGGATTTTGCTCTGTCATGTAGTAGCTTCCTCCTTCTGTTGTATAGCTTATTTATGGCTGGGGTCCACCAGACCAGTCTCCTGTTTTTAGGAGTTAGTCTTGGTTTTATTTGGGATAGCACGATCCATGCATTACTGCAGGTGCTCATAGAATGCATTTGTAAAGGATTCTGCGGATTGGGCTGTATTATCCTCTGGCCCAGGGGCTTTGAAGGATTCCACCTCAGTCTTGAGAAGTGCAAAGTTGGCTTTTGAGAAATTCTTTACAGTGATTTCCTTGGCTGGGGTGGGGACGGGATATGGATGTCCAGGGAAATTTGTTTATGGACTGATCTTACCAATGAGGGGTTTACCTCTGGTGTGGAACATAGAGTCCCCATGTTGGTGATAACCAGATCCAATATGTTGTTCCCTCTTGTGGGAGTGGTGACCAGTTGTTCCATTCCGTTAGAGTTTATAAATTCAAGGAACCGTTGGGTGAGGGTGTTTGGGCTTGAGTAGTTTTCCCAGTCAATGCTTGGGTAGTTGAAGTCACCCAATAACATAGTGTTTGGAGAGACCTTCATATTCTCCAGTGTTCTCAGGAATGCCAAGTGGGGTTCCTGTAATAGGGAGGGTGTTCTGTAGTAGGCTACAAACTGAAAGGCAGTTTTGCCCACTGTTAGTTGCACATGGATGGTTACCGATGCTTCGTGCAGTGCCACTGACCTGGAGGTGTAGGTATCTTTGATGAATATAGATACTCCCCCTCCTTTTGTGCTTCGGTCCGAGTTTTGGGGCCAAAACGCATGGTATGAGTTATAACCTGGTAGTGCTGGGGTGCTCTCAGGAGCCTTGAACCAGGTTTCTGTTACTGCACAGACATCGATTTTCTCCATACTGAGGAGAGCCTCGAGTGCGTGCATCTTGAGGTTTAGACTTCTGGCATTGAGTAGCATTACCTTTAGTTTTTTTATCCTTGGGTTGTCTATGGAGGTGGGTTTGTCCTTTGAGCCTTGCCTAAAAAAGGCACTATAAGGGTGGCAAGAGCCTTGGCCAGTATACGAAAGCCTAAGAGTGACAGGTGCAAGCTGTCCCTAGCGAAGCAACGTGGTTTGTCGGGCATGTCATCCCAGGCAGACAGACACTGGATCCCCTTTGAATGACACCAATATTTTAGCCAATTGTTGAAACTGATCATTTTGTCTTTATACTGTGGCATCATTCTTGGTGAGGGCAAGATGCTACTCAAGGTCAGGGTCATACCAGCCTGGGCTACATGGTCAGAGAGCTCCTCTATGTCTTTTTTCATGTAGTCCAGGGAGGTACATCTCAGGTCATTCACACCAGCATGGACAATGACGTAGTCATACTTGTACTTGCTTTGGAGTGACCTGAGTGCTTGCGTTATGTGGCGGATCCTGGCACCCGACAGGCAGCTTACAGTGACCTTCTCCTTGTTCAGTCTGGTGAGCGGTACGTCAGTGTGCCGGACAATAGAGTCCCCTATAACAAGTGTATTTGGTGTGTTGTTTGGCCTTAAGGGCTGTGACTGTGAGGCACACTGATTTTGTGAGATATGTGATTCGTGGGTATTGTTGAGGGGGGGCTGTTGCTTGGATATCTGCTTAGGAGGTCTTTGCTGTTTAGGCAGATTTTTATTTAGAGCCTCCGAGTATTTTTTTGTGTGTTTATGTGTTGGGTATGCAGATGCAATAGGTCTGTGTGAGACTGGATTTGTGGTGTGGGTGGTTACCTTTTCCTCCTGACTGACTGTGCCAGTCTTGGGTTGAGCGAGCTCTGCCTCCAGTTTGGCTGTGTAACAGCATCTCTCACATGTATTAGAGTTTGTTGGAAGGAGGAGAGGGTTGTCTGTGTACATAAGGCAATTGTAACATTGCCTCAAAATTCCCAGATTCACCAGCTGGACTGGAGAGTAACCTTGAAAGTGACCCTTGGACATACCAGATTAGTATAGGGAACTGTTTTTTTTACTGATCAGATTAGGGAAGGGAACTGATTTTTCACTTGATCAGGAAGGACCAATCGGGAGCCTAATACTTATGAGAAGTCAAGGAGGGTGTAGTGCTTTAGTTAGTTAGTGTTTCCTTATAAGAGCTGAGCAAGTGCAGGGCTTTAGAAAGACAATAGAGTGATTACTTTGAGAGTTTGAACAGTTCTAAGGGAAAAAGTGAAGAGCAGACTTTGTGGTGCCTGGAATAGTTTACACCTGTTTAGACAGCGCTGCCCGATGCTGCTCAGTGTGCAAAACCGCGCAAAAAGAGAGTTGTAGGGTTTTAAGAGAGAGAGAGATCAAGGAGTTTAGAATTTACCCAAAATGGTCAATAAAACTACAGCTTCTAGGTAGTAACCACTCCTCCAGGGACAGGCAGGCTGTTCAGTGTTAACCACTCCCACTGGTGAACACAGAGACTTCCCTTTAGCCCAAGCAAGCACTGGCCTTCTAGAAACTTCCAAACAGTTCAGAACAGCAAATCTGTAACTGAACTTTCTTAACTTTCAGAAAGTGGGAAAAAAGCAAGATTTTTTTTTTTTTTTTCTTTTTGTTGTAGTTTAAAGGTAGCAGAGATACACAAGCAGCAAAATAATCACAACAGTGCAATAAATGACCCCACACTTGAGTGCTAGGTCAAAATCAGGTAAAATGCAGTTTTTAGAGAAAAAAACGATTTTAAATTAAGTGCAACACAGGAAATGCAGTAAACAGGCTCCCGATGTGTTCCAAGTACTGTTACTGTTACAGATATAAACTTTAGCAAGCCAGAAAATGCCAAGAAATAGGCGGCAAAGCAGTGTGTGTGTGTGTGTGTGTGTGTGTGTGTGTGTGTGTGTGTGTGTGTGTGTGTTTGTAAACATGTTTGTACAATAACATTAATATGTCTGTTGTTAAAAGTGTCAGTGTATGCATCGTTCATACATTTCTGTGCTGATACTTATTACTTCTCTTATATTACAATGGGGCACATGATATGGTAGTAGATGTAATCCCCTACTAATTGTTGTCCATACAGCATTAATCTTGTTTATTTTAACCATCCACAGTGCATAATGGTGGATCACATCATTCTTCATATGATGCATTGCTCTTTTATAACATTGTATCCTTCATGACTACTGTATTAAATATTTCATGAGTACAAAGTGTCACTTGGTACAGTATGTTATTCTTTAACAATCTATTAACAGATCAAACATGTTTGACTAAAAGTAACTTATTTTCATATAGCATAGACTAAGTAACTAGGCAGGTAAGGTTCTGGACTCTGGGGTAGACATATATGATTGCAGTAAATATGAATCTAGATTCCTCTTGTTTGAAGTCAGTTATCCTAGTGTGTGAGATACATATGCATTATCAGTTATAACTCCAAATGTAAAAAAAAAAATATATGGTACCCAAGTTTCTATGAAACTGCTTGATTGTGTAAAGTATTTATTCTGAGAATGTTATGGATAGAAATAATGTAACATGAAGTGCAGCCTTACATAGCATAAATCATTGCTGTTGTTTAATATTTACACTCCTTATATATTTACAGGTGCAGCGGACACAGTTCAAAACAGATTGATGTGCAGCGAGCAGTGGTACTCTGTCCTTTCAGTGCCTCCAATTTGTAATGTTTATGCAGATAACATCCCTGAATGCAAATGTTTGCACAAACTTCACATAATGCAAAAAGGTATATCTCATACTTGTTAAATTATTGAGTATGACATTTGCTCTATACAGCAGATTGTGTGTCCTGCATTTATAAATGTGTTGAAGCATTTGTTAATGGGTATAGTGAGGTAAGATGATGTTCCAGCACAAATGATAGTCATCTGTACTGTAATGCAGGGAGTTTAGTAGTGAATATTCTACATTTAAATGATGTGTGCTTAATAGATTGGTATTGCCTGATTACATGCAACACAGTGCCTGCAGTGCCTCTTATCTTATCAGCATATAGTGAACAGCTTATATGTATGGTAGTGGTTCTCAGTTCACTTAGTATACACATCTTCCCTGTTTGTGTATTGGAAGGGTGCCTGCTGTATCGCAGTGTCAGTGCTGTTGGTAGAGTTTTAACATTGTGTATCGTTTAGGTTCTGCTCTTCTTACACTTAAATTTAGGTGCACAGCTATAGTTGTTAGAACACGTAGCATTTTTACATATATTTTTGTGCATTAATGGATTAAAAAGCACCTTTCTTTGTGTTGTGTTACTGAAGTTTTCCAGTGATGTCCAATATGAGGGTACGCTTTTTCAAGATGTCAGCTACATATGTCTGTGTAATGTGCTTTGCTTGAGTGATACTATGATCTGACAACAATCTGACAACAATGTGTATGTACAACAGGAGCTGGCAACAATCATGACATGGTCATGCTGTGCACAAGAATATTTGTTAGAACAATCTGTAAAGGTGTGATCCATACATTTCGCCATTCCACTTACAATGTAAATGTTCATTGAGGTTATCTGTTAGGCACAGTACAATGTTAATGTAATTTGCATGAACTTCCCAGCAATATACTGGAATTTTTACATTGTGGGGATTTGGCTAACAGCACATATGCTCCTTGAGATAACTCAACATATATTAGACATTATGGTTATTACTGTTGCCTCATGTCATGTTACTGTCTTATTGATAATCAACAAATATCAGGATGTTAATCACTATGGTGTGAGTCTCTCTATGTAGCAATTGTTTTTCAGTTTTATCACTCATAATCTGCACATAAAGGCTTTGTGTATAAATGATGGTATTCATTATTGTAGATACGTAGAATTCCTGTGTGTGTGTGTGTGTGTGTGTGTGTGTGTGTGTGTGTGTGTGTGTGTGTGTGTGTGTGTGTGTTGTTCAAGCATACATGTATTATGATGGATTTTATCCTGCTCTCACACATATATAATTTTAAATTAATATCTCTGTGAATATTGGTTTACCATTTTGAGGGACATGCTCAGTCAGTTATCTAAATCATCTTAGATTATTGCTATCTATATGTTGTGATGAAGTCAGTGTGCACACACCCTTATGTAAGGCATGTGATGTGTAAAACTTGTTAGCATCTCTTCTGATTCTGATAGTCATCCTCATGGGGCAGTACTGATAGTGTCATAATTTCAAGACAATATTCATGTATGGCAATGGCTACTGTTGTTCATATAGCTGTGTGTATATGGATGTGTGTGCACGTCCTGTCATTACAGACATTATATGGTGCATCTCTGATGCTTGAATACTTTGCTAGCTATCTTAACTGCATGCTGTTACACACTAGTGATGCCTCTGACTATGCCATTCCTTGACATGTGAATTTCATACAGAGATAGTCAGGTATTGGCATGTGTGTTCATTTGCAGGACACTTTATGCGCTGTTCTGACATGCACACTGATGTTTCCTAGCTCTGTTCTGTTACACTTCCGCTATGCTTAGTAACACTTACAGTTTTTTTCACATTTTTAATATTAACAGATACTACACTGTCACGTGAATTACATGATGTGTGTGC